>NC_053163.1:9862359-10106642 GCF_016835505.1 Polypterus senegalus
TGCATCTATTCTATAAAGAAGGTAACTGATGTTGTGCTAATCCTGAAGAATTTTAACAAAATCCAGTTTGATTGGAATCTATCAATTTATGGACCACTCTCTGTAGAATATGTGCAAATTGCAGTGGTAGGAAGGCATTTTAAACTAACAAGTACTATATGTGTTTTAAATAGAAATCATTTTTTTCTTTTGGTAGCAATGTTGATGATGGCAGCAGAGGAGTTAAGGCTTTACATTCAATTAAAAGAAGTTGAACAACTAAGCACCCACCTGTTCCAACCCAACCTGAAGTAAACGTATATAGTGCAGAAAGCTTAACCTGAGCAAAAAATTATTTAACACTTTACACCCACCTTCACCCCATATAGAGCTACAATTCCTTCATTATAAGAGAAACAGATTTTGGATTTTGCATCCTCAAATATTACCCGCATTTAAATACAGAAGGTAAACTCTGATGAAAACAATCAATAAATATACATAATATTTCCTTCTGAACAACAAAAGTTGCAGCAGTCTTCATATAACATATTTTTGGATGATCACCTTGAATATCACAATACAGTTTTTTGAAGATGAGTAGCAAGTACACCAAGCTGTGTAAACTGGCCTCAAGTAAAGCAGCTCAAAGGTGGGCACCATCACATCATCAGTAGTATTAAAGCTGGGGGTCCAGCAGTCTCTAGAAAATCAATAAAATATATCCTTCACCATTTCATTCCATAAAGTGGGTTATGTCCAACTAGAGAAAGAAACATGAATTCAGTTTGTCAGCAGAAACAGCAAACGTTACCTGAAGTGAAGTTCAGTGAATCAGGTCATCAATAAAACGTCTGATTCTGAAATATTAAAGGATTTGTTTTAAGATGAAGATTGAAATCTAGACATAAAAATGGTTAATACTGATTGACTAGATGGCAACTTTTTGCAAAACTAATTTAACTAGCTGTAAATGCAGTGTCCAATAACAGATTATGTAATGGTAAAATAAGGCCAACAGCTGTCCGTACCAGTAAGAGAAAAATTACTCAATTTGATAAGATTTACTACCACGGGTAAATTTGAAAATGCATTGTTGTGTGCATCCATCCACAGTGAAAAGGTGTTATCAGCTACCAAAAATGCATTTTTCTAAAACACTCTTCAAAATATGCTACATATGGCCATAAATATGTGGTCGTCCCTTTAAATGATTGAGTTCAGGTGTTCCATTGTTGACAGATGCAGAAAATGAAGCACATAGCTATGGAGTCTCCAAACATTCCCATACATTAGGTCCTACTCAGTGAGATCAGTGAGTTTAAACATGGCACTGTCATAGGATGCCACCTTTGCCCAAATCATTGTTAAAAATTTTTGCTCTGCTAGATCTGATCTGGTCAACTGTAAGTTTCATTATAGTGAAATGGACACGTCTTGGAGAAAACAACAGGTCATCTATAAAATGGGAGACCACATAAACTCTCAGAGTGGGGCTGAAGCACAAAAACATGGCCAGCTCTCTGTGGTATCACTCACAACAGAGTTCCAAACTGCCTCATGGAGCAACTTCAGCACAAGAACTGTGCATTGGGTGCTTCATGAATTGGGTTACCACGGCCGAGCAGCTGCACACAAGCCTATGGCCAAGATGTGCAATGCCAAGTGTCACCTGAAGTGGTGTAAACCATGTTGTCATTGGACTCTGGAGCAGCGCAAACTTGTTCTCTGGAGTGATGAATTATGCTTCACTATCTGGTAGCCTGTTGGATGAATTTGGGTTTTGGAGATGTCTAGAGAAAGCAACATTCTGACACTGCATAATTCTTAAAGGGAAAATTTTGGTAGAGAAGTAATGTCTGTCACCTTAGTCTTATAGTCTTGTACTTTGTTAGATGAGATTTTTTATATTATTACAAATTTTAAATGTTTAAAAGGGAGTCAAAAAGATTGGTAGTGAGGTAGTCATGGAATTTGTGGTTACAAGTATCCACTTGCAATGGTTAGTTTTAGTTACAACAGCCGCAGCTGGTATTTTGTTAATAGTGTATTATGTCAGCAGCCATACCACTTGCACTTCAGAAGAGGTCTTCTACCCAAAGCTAAGCATGTTTTGGCCAGGCCATTATTTGGATGGGAAACCATTTGGATAAAGCTTCCTGCAGGAAAGAGATGCAAATGAAGCCATCAGGGGCGCTTACCCTCTGGTCTGGTGCGTGGACCCCAATGCCCCTGTCAGGGACGCTATGGTGAACAAATGGTGCCATCCTTCAGATGAGATATAAAGCCAAGGTCCTAACTCTCTGTGGTAATAAAAGATCCCTGGTTATCTTTGAAAAGGAATAGATTGTACCCCAATGTCCTGGCAAAACTGACCATCACAGTTTGGTGATTCAATTATCCCCCATCTCTTATTGGCTAACTAACTCACACACCTTCACCACCTAATAGGTAATGTGTGGTGTACTTGTGCAACAATGGCTGTCATCGCATCATCCAGGTAGATGCTACACATTAGTAGTGGTTGAAGTGGCTCCCCAGTCTTTATGTAAGGTGCTTTCAGTAGTTACAAAAGTGTGCTATAAATGTAAATAATTATTATTATTTTATTATGAAAATGGAATGCAAGTGAAAAAGAAAATGCAAAATCCATGTCTCTTTAAAGTCTAGTTTATCTGATCCATCGTCACCTACATTCCCTCATCTACTTCAGTTGATAAAATGATTAAAAGAAACTTAAAACGTCACTTCCCATCATCACATCTGACATAAATAATGGTTATACTGAACAAAAGCAAAACATTCATTTTTCAGAAACACATTTGACATATTAAACAAATAAGAAAATGTACATATGTTATAACATTCAGGTGCATTTGTAGACTTGGTTAGCTGGCTCGAATGTTTAAGTATTTAAAATTGTCTAGTCAATTCATCAAAGAGTTTGTTATCACAGTGTTATTTGTGACTTTTGTTAATGCTAAGTCACATTCAAAAATAACGAATAACTGGATTATTGAATAAACATATACATAGACTCAAACCACTTACACCTTAACACCAGCAAGACCAAGGAGCTGGTGGTGGATTTTAGGAGGCCCAGGCCCCTCATGGACCCTGTGATCATCAGAGGTGACTGTGTGGAGAGGGTGCAGACCTATAAATATCTGGGAGTGCAGCTGGATGACAAATTGGACTGGACTGCCAATACTGCTGCTCTATGTAAGAAAGCTCAGAGCAGACTATACTTTCTGAGAAGGTTGGCATCCTTCAACATCTGCAGTAAGATGCTGCAGATGTTCTACCAGACGGTTGTGGCGAGTGCCCTCTTCTACGCCGTGGTGTGCTGGGGTGGCAGCATAAAGATGAAAGACGCCTCACGCCTGGACAAACTTGTTAAGAAGGCAGGCTCTATTGTAGGATTAAAGTTGGACAGTTTAACATCTGTGGCAGAGCGACGGGCATTAAGCAAACTCCTGTCAATCATGAAGAATCCACTGCATCCACTGAACAGGATCATCTCCAGGCAGAGGAGTAGCTTCAGTGACAGACTTTTGTCACCGTCCTGCTCCACTGACAGACTGAGGAGATCGTTCCTCCCCCACACTATGTGACTCTTCAATTCCACCCGGGGGAGTAAATGCAAACATTAATTTTATTTTAATTCTTTTCATTTTTATTACTATTTAATTTAAAAGTGTTTCTTTGTATCAGTATACTGCTGCTGGATTATGTGAATTTCCCCTTGGGATTAATAAAGTATCTATCTATCTATCTATATATAAAATAAAATAACGAATAAACGGATAATCGAATGTACAGTATTCATATACTGTATATCAGTAGTGAGCATCAAATCTATTTTAATACCATTTTTACAGTATCATGTGACTAAAGTTGAAGTTATAAAGACTCATATTTTAAGTAGTTATTAGATGTGTGCATCTACAGTGTTGCAGTAATTGTGATGCTCTTTGTATGAAAAAAAATGTGTTCCATTAAAGTTTCACATTTTCTTTGTGAATTGTGACATTTACTTAAAAAGTGCAGCAAAAAAGTATTTGATGTCCAGGGGTGCATTAACCCCAAAGTATGTGGCAGTTTAAAGGTTAAGATAAAACTTAGAATTCAGGCATCCCAAACTGTCAGAAGTCAGTACTAGATTGTTATAGAGGACTAGAAAACACGGAAAAGAAATGTAATAATTAACCAAAGAGGAAAAAATAAGGTCAGGAAGAGTAAGCAGCCCAACTTTGGCCTACATAAACAGTATCATCAGGTGACCTTACCTGTTTCATTTGTTCTTTCCACTTTAACTCTCCATGCTTATGCTTGCTTAAGATTTTGAAGTTCAATAGGATCACCATTTTGAATCTCAGATAAGCTGTCTTTGTTTCTCAGATCTGTGTGGTAGTTTAAGAGAGAAAAAAGAAATATATTTAAGTGTGACCAATTTTCTGTAATGTGAAGACAGGGGACCAAAAAAAACAAACGTATGAAGGTGTAATTTGCAGAAGTGCACATGGCAATTAGCATGTATGACTGGGTAACTGCACATGTATGGACTATAGGTGTGGTCCCACTGGACTTGATAGCATACACCCACCCAGGCCTACTGGAAATTTCTCACCTATGATATTAGCTTTTGCAAAAAAAGTTAGTATTAACAAAATGAATCACCCTTTCATGCAAATTGCTTAATTACACCAAGGGTTTTTTTCCCCCCTACTTGTATATATTTGTTATTTTTGTCAATTCTGAAATTATTAATTTTCATGTTTAGATATTACTTCTATTAGATTTGTTTATTTATTACTTGTATATTGTCCCGTTAAATGTTGAGAGTTCATTCCTTGTGTTCTGTGGGTGGTACCCCAAGAGGCAGGACCACCCTGACATCACCACTCCCGAGACCTCCCTCTAGTTACAGGTCAAATCCCGTTATAGCGAATACCTGAGTAATAAAATTTTCGGAACAATGAATACTTTTTGAAGGCCATCTTCAGGTTAGAAGAACACCAGCGGCTCAGAATCACTGCTGTGGCAGACCAGGGGAGTGCAAAGAAGAGCAGGTCAAAGCCCAGTGGTAAATGATCTAAAAATCATGTGACAAGCACGTTATGTGGTAAGCCTGATCCTGCAGGGGACCACCAATTACCTTGGCCTTGGTTTGTTGTTAACCTGATGCAGCTGAAAAGCTACGGAGTTGTACTTGCGTCTCTGCCGTTACAGATGGCAATCACCGGTGACCCCAGTCACAATAGTATACATATTTATTATATATATATATATATATTTTTTTTTTTTTTTCATTTTATTACTATTTAATATTGTTTTTTTTTTTTTTTGTATCAGTATACTGCTGCTGGATTATGTGAATTTCCCCTTGAGATTAATAAATTATCTATCTATCTATTATATTTTACCCACATTTATTATAATGAAATTTACATTATGATGAAATATTTTTATGGTTCCATGAATTTTGTTAAAACGGGATTCCACCTGTATGTAGAGAATCAGAGAAGATCTCTGCATTGAGTTTGTTAGGAGTTGTTTCTGGAAATACTGTGTTTCCTTTCTGATTTCTAACGTTTCCTCCTCTGTCTTTGGAATTTCGATATTGGATTATTTATTGGGACTTGGTCGCTTAGGATTGCTTTTCAGGCAGCTCCTTTTTTCCTCTTTTTTTTAATAAGGATTCATTTATGAAGAGTTCTCAGTTTGAATTGATTCTGCAAGCTAGAATTTTGCAATTTTCTCTTTTTTATGAAGTATTCTGATATACTGTATATTAGGACTTCTTTAGTAAGCTACCATTTCCGGGGTCTACTTTTTCCAAAGCCAGCAGGTAGAAGTTAAAGGATTAGCTGGATTGGAGTGAGGCTCTTCCAGGCTGGCCAGTTAATGTCATAGCCTGCATTATAGGCATTTTGGAGACCTTATTCCCCATTTTGAAATAGTTTGTGACTCCTTCTCACAACAGTTACAATAAACTAATTGAGATGAATGAAGAAGGAACTGGTGATGCTGTGGTATCTCCTTGAAAAATCTGTGTGAGAAAATAAGGGAGAGATAAGGGACCAAATAAACCGATGAAGATCAAAAACTATACTATATCTGTGAGCTGTTGCACCTTTTACACACCACAAAAAGCCTTTTATTCCTCACCTACTAACCCTCTCTGTCACCTTAATGGCTTCAGTCTCTCTTTCTCTTGCCAGTGAGCCCTTGATTCGGGTAACCTCCTCAATCTATATTCTTTGGTCCAGTGCTAAGGGATAGCTTTTAAAAGAAAAACTGGGAATCCCTTCTTGGTATAAAAGTAAGTCCATAATATCTTGGCACCACCAAATCCAAGAAGTCTATGACAAGTTGTGAAATCACAATGCTCGTGTCTGTCTTCCAAAACTACAAAATATGGTCTATGCTTCTTGTCCTCCTAAATGGCAATTTGGTTTTCCTTCTTCTCTTTGGCACCTGCATATTAATTCCGTGTTGTCCACAGTTTCACACTCACTTTGGATTTGGCAAAGAAAGACAGAAAAGGAAAGAAGGGACTGATAAATTTCAGGGATTTCCTGTGTATGTGGAAAGGACAGCTGTAGTCGAGCAGTCAGGCTGGAGAGGTACAAGAAGGCCTAGTGTGGTACTGCCTTATTTATTTTGGTCAGTTTGTTCTACCTTTAGTATTGTATTTACTTGTTCTCTTTACCATTTTTTGTATATTTTACAGTACTCTTCCTAATACAGAATACATTTTGACTGGGTAAGAGTATCCAGAGTTGTCAGGTTTGGAACTCTCTCATTGAAAAAGCACACTTCACAAAGAGTTGGACAGTGTTTGAGAGTTATGTCCAAGTTCTGACCTACTAAGAAAATATGGTGATGTGAACAGTGAAGACAATTAAGTTTATAATAATATAGAGAGACTGACTACCGTTAGAAACGTGCAATAAATAACATTTGCCCTAATCTGATAAAAGCAGTACTTACAATTTTTGCAAACTTTCCAGAGTTTCCCTCTTCCTAGTATGACTGCTGCCACCAGCACCAGCACCAGCACTGCAGGCACCACCACCTCTATTACTGGCATCACTTTTTCCACAGTTAATCCTGCAGATAAAGCAAATAACATTGAAAATGTCCTTCATTATTTAAAAGAATAAAAACCATTGCATAGTAAGTCATTTGAAAGCAGAAAGTGGTAGAAACTTTGGGCTTTGATATCCCAATAATCTCTGAACTATGATGTGCTCACTCTTACCTGTAACCTTCACCCTGGCATCTGTTCAGGTTATACTCAGTTGGCATCATCTCCTGGTCATTGTGATGACTGTGCATTCACACTTTATAATTGATAATCACATTTTTTTAAATTATTGATTTATTGACTTGTAATATAAGATCTCTATTTAGATTTGGGGAATGAGAGGTATGAAGACAGGCCAGCCTGCTGTCAGAATGTGTTTAAAATTTGCTGATGATTAAAAAAAGCAAAACTGAGAGTGTGACGTGGACCTGGAGAACATCCGACTAAATTAGAAAAGTAAGCTTGTAAGAATCCAAATAGGTTCAGCTTGCAAATGGCACCATGAAGGTGAAATAGACTTGGGGGACACTAATACAGTGATCTTTAAAAGGAGACACAGTGGCAGAATGGCAGGGTTAGATAACTTATGGATGGCAGCAAAAGAGAACAGATTCTACTAGAATGTGAATATGCAAGAGCTAGGTTTGTCTGTTTTACCACTCAGAGGTGCCTAGAAACTATTGAAACTGTCAGAAAAAAAACTGAAATGCAGAGTCGGTGGTTTCATTTTGCCGATGTGCTCGCGTCGCTTGTGTATTAGCGGCAAAGCGAGTTTTCCTTGGCAGTTTCACTTTGGCGACAGAGTCGCTTTCTTTCAGCTTCATGCTGTAGCCTTTTACTTCTGGGCCAAAGAGACTCACTTCCACATGTAGACGTTTATGTGTTAGTGTTTATGTTTTTTTTTTATTAATTTTATTACAATCCATACAAATCAATTAAGTTTTTACAAAAAGGAAAATTGAGTTAAGAATAAATCGATCCCCACCCCTGAGAGAGAGAGCAAGGCAAACGGTGTGAAATTTAAGGCTTGTAAACATACCTAAATTAATAAATTCTCTGTGCTTTATGAGCTTCTTTTAAAATATGTATTACTCATTAGATCCTGCCATGTTTTGAAAAAAGTCTGTACGGATCCTCTAACTGAGTATTTGATTTTTTCCAACTTCAAATAGTATAACACATTGGTTTCCCACTGACTTAAAAGAGGAGATCTTCCAGTTTATCACAATAAGTCTGCGTGCCAAAAGTGTAGTGAATGTGTTAGATGTTTTCATACAATGATGTAGCTCAAATGACTTTACAAAATGAAGAAAGAAAAAAGAAAAATATAAAGAATTAGGCAATACTAATTAACAAAGAATAAAGAATGACAAAAAACAAACAAACAAGAGGGTCTCCAGAGGGATGGAGAAAAAAGAAAAACAGCATCTGCGGGGGTTCAAAGTCCAAGAGACCACCCCGCTCCCACTAGGCATTCTACCGAACATAAATGATCTCAATCAGTCCTCTTGGTTTTCAGGCTTCACGTGGAAGAATTAGACGACGATGGTCATGTGGAAAAAGGAAAAAAAACAAGAAGAAAGGAAGGGCCTGAGGAAGATGAAGCACTGAAGTGGAGATTAAAGTGGAGGTGTGCAGCTCTAAGGAACTGAGAGACAGTGTGCAATGGCGCAATTGAGGAGGCAGGAGCCCTCAAAAGGAGGCCGGTATGTGATGGTCCACGATCCACAAATGTGACCAGAGAATGTGAAAGAGGAAAAGCAAGAAGAGCCATGACTAGTCAGGTGTCAGGGGTCTAGGTGAGTATTTGTTGCTTTTCAGGCTTTTCTTTTAGTCCTCCTTTTCACCCTAACAGTAAGGAAGATGTTCGGGCATGCTAAGGTTAACAAGTCATTTTCTTGTTTTGTATATACTGCATGTACTGTATACAGACAGCCCCTAGGTTAGAAACGTGTTTCACTCCTGCTGACTTTTGAACCTGATTTTGTAAGTAAGTTGGAACTTGCACTAAAAATACTTCTCAGTTGAAATATTAGCAAAAATGCATGGGTTATTAATTATTATATAGAAGATAAGCCTCAAACTTGATAAGAAAATAGTGAAATAATCTTACTGTAGTTGAAATCACAAGACAGAAACGGTTTCATCTAAAATGAACCATGGGTATGTACAGTATGTTGACATTACACTTAAACATTCCACACTTTTTGATAATGACACAGTACTTTATACCATTGAAAAAGGCATAATGACGATTGACCTATTGATCAGCAGAGATGTGCTGTATTTGTTGATGGCTCATGGAGTGTCACACCTCCCAGAAGCTCCACTTCTCAGCTGTCAACCCTAAATTTTATTCCTTGTTTTTTTCAGGTTTTAAGCAGTTTTAAATTTGACCAGTAGGGGCGTCATTTTTTTAAACCCTCTATTTTAAGCATTGTTTTTTACTGAAAAAAGTGATGGAATTTTATAAGGATATTAAAAATGTATAATTTAAATTTTAGGACAGTTTTAGTGGGGATTTAGAGTGTTTTAATCGGCTTCAAAGTAGAGGGTGTATGATTCTTTAAATGTTTTTTTATTTTTGGAATTAAGCGTGCCACAACTTGCCAATAATGGCCTCATCCCTTACCCTAACGCCTAATTCAGTGACAAATGCACACAAAGGTGGAGCCAAGCAAATGGTGACAAAGTCTGTAAGAGGCACTACAATTCCTCACTATTATTGATGGCTGCTACCTACATATTCATCTGTGTCAAAACAAATCAGTTTCTTTCAAAACTAAACACTGAAAGTTGCTCAGTGAAAATGTACTTGTTCATATCTGCGAAACTGTCATAAATTGAGACCACCATAGTAACCTGAGACCCGCCTGTAAATATAACAACAATTTATTTCTTGTATAGTCCACAAGAAATTGCCTCAGTGGGCTTCAACAAGTCCTCTTTTTTGACAGCCCTCCTACCTTGACTCTCTAAGAAGACAAGAAAAAAAAACTCATTGTAAGGAAAAAAATGGAGGAAATCTTTGGAAAGGCAATTCAGAGAGAGAGACCGCCTCCCAGGTAGTTTGGGTGTAGGTGTCAAAAAATTGGATAAATGCAACACACAAAACAGAACACAGGTGGTCCTCTTCACAGAGCTTGAAAGCCAAACTATCATGGCCACCTCAGAAATACAACACCACAGTACAAACTACTTTGTTCTTGCACAACACTCCTCACCATGTTCAGTCACAGAGCACTGCAATGACTGTTAAGGCAGAGTGCAAGAATAAATGATACCACTCACTAAATACAGAACTGTCACATGTAAGGATATACGTTCATTCAAATACGTCAAAAACCAAGTAGAAACTAAAGAACATAAATGAAAAACAACAAGATCTGCCTATCAGCTAATTGTAGAACCACTGCCAGATTGTAGAAATGACATCAGACAAGCCAGGCACAGTCAGAGTCCTGGAGTTCTCGGCCTACTAGCCGCCTCCCCTTTTTAACAATTCTACAGCTGATTCAGTGCTGGGCCGACCAATCAGGTGAAAGAATCCTTCTACTCAATGATATATACACAAAATTGCTCATATATATACAATGTTTATGAAGCAAAATGTTTCGGCTGATGTCCATTGTACTCAAAGTTCATTATTCCAATTCATAAAGCGTATTTGTTATTATTTTTCTTTTCTCATTATGTTATGATGTATACTGTAATATGTTGTGACGTATACTGTAAAGAGCCTTGCACACCTCCAGTCTGGGATATCTGCTTGTGCCGCAACCCTAAATTAAACACAGAGATAGGACTGCATTGATCCCCAAGGTGCTACAGCAGCAACACAGAACATAAAGCTTGAGATAAGTACAGTAGATTGATGATTCTGATTGGTCCATCGCTATTGTATGTCATTTTGATAAATATGCAAAGACATGAAACACATTTTTAAATTTGTTATTTTATGATGCTGTAGACTCTGTGAGGAATGTACAGAGTACAGTAAAATTCTTAACCTACATATGTCCTGGATTACTAACCTATATTGTAGGGTTGGTGGCTTCCATGCGAAACGATTTTAATTTAGAGAACCCGAAAGTTAACTGAGTATGCAGAATTTGTTACAGTTTATGTATTTAGGCATGTTCTGGACAATAGATACAGTAGACGAGGGTCTTACCTTCAGGTTTAATCAAGATGGGTTCCGTGATCACCTTGTCATCTCCTACAAACTTTGCCTTACAGAAAAACTCCTTCAACTCCTCCTCCTTTGTGATATCCATCATGAAGGTTACGTTTGTAGAACATTCTGGCTCTTTTCTGCATGGAATTTCCTTTATTATTCCCTCATTGTTCTCCAGACTGAAAGTAAAATTGCTGAAGGGGCAGCCCTCCAGTTTACAGGTGACCTTCTGTTTCCCGTAACTTGTGAGAGTTTTGGGTGAAACAGTCAAGTATGGCTCTGTGAGAAGAGAAAACATTCAGAGGTGTGAGATCACGTAACGCACCCTCACTCGTGTGATCAGACTTCACCCATTTTCTTTTATCTGTTACTTAAATCTTAGTTGTACAGTCAGGATTGCGTTATAATATTTCAATCTTATGACTTCAGCCTTAGCAAGGACAGCCCCAAGGCCAAAGCACTGAAATCCTAAACAAGGTCAAAATATTATCCATAATTGTTCCATTTTTTCCAACTGTTTTGGAAATCAGCTCATATGTGTCTGTCTGTACATGTGGATGTCTTTATCCTCGATAACTTTAAGGCCATGTAGGTTAACTCACATCTGTTTTGGACTGAATGTTTCTTAAGATCAGGCACAGAGTTAATCAGATTTTGAGCATTTCTGGTTACTTCCTACTGGTAGCTACCATACAAGCTGCTTTTTCTCAGTTGAAATGGACAAAGTACATAATGGTCAGTCTGGTTCATGGAAACTGTTCTATCAGCGTACTTATCACTTTGTGATAAACTAAGTAAATGCTCAATGGGTAGAGAATTTTTTTTTTCTAGTATGTTCTCTTTAGACTTTATTTTTGACCTATTTAGTGCCTTTTTAGGGATCACAAGTTTTGTTTGGCTCTCTTATTTTGGTTGCCAGTTTTTGCTTTTCGAAGTATAACCCTGCTATGTCTTTCTACAATAAAGCCCTGTGTCTGCCACCTTTCTCAGTAATAAACCTTTGTCATTAATGGAAAGTTCTGGACAGTTCCTGACAGGTAGTACATTCCATCGGTCCATTTTTACTTTAAAAAGCAGATATTGTTACCAATTGTGTCAACTTAACCCAATAAATCATACATTCTTCTAATGGTAGTATAGTGGCGCTATAATGAAACTTCAAGTCCCAGCAGTCCCTGCAGTGGCTCTGATTGATCGTCTGCTGAGGGTGCAGGGGCTGCTGGGGACAAGGAGGCTGGCGTGAGATATAAAAGGAGGGCAGTTCTATAGAGAAAAAAGGGAAGTCTTTTGTTTGTTGTTTTGTGTCTTGAGTTGCCTGCCTGTTTGCCTTCCCATTTGCTACCTGTGGATTCTTGTTTTCTCCTGGATTATCTCCTATGCGTGTATATGGACTGTATGGTGTCTGCCTGCTTCGTGAGGACTGATTTGGATTCTGTGTCGATCATCGAAGAAAGGAGAGCTCCTGATCCCATCATTCGTCACCTTCAGGAAATATCGGTAGGACTGTCTTTACATTCACATACAGCATGCTGATCTCTGGACTATCTACCTCCATCATTTAATTCCATCAGTTGCCATTTTTCATGGACTTCATCATGTGTGGTTTTTGTTAGTGGTTTATTACTGTTGAATTCATGTTTTTTGTATATCGCCGTAAAAGGAACTGGTGTGGGATCTTTGTAGTTTGTATAGTTATATTTCATCTATTATTGTTTAATACAGTCTTCTATTTCTGTTTTATTATTGGTTGCTTTTTTGTGTCTGTGAGGGAGTGTGTGTGAGTTGGGCCAAGGCTGGGTGCGTTCCTAAGATACCTTAGCTGGGTTTTAGTTTGCTACAGTAGTACAAGTACGCAGACAGAAATATGTAAAAACAAGGGATTAGCTCCACATCATTTCAAAACTTGTTGTAGGCCGCCTAGACGTTCAATCAAATATTTTACATCACAGACGTTTTAGCATGTCAGGAGTGAATGTAAAGAGTGTAATCAATCAAACTTTAACACGTTTAATGTAAGCCCATTTGAGAGATGCTTATATTTTTAGTTAAATCAGCCTAAAGCAGTGCATTTAAAACCTAGAATTGTAGTCCTGGAGTTGCAGCCCTGTTACCATATTAATCATTTAGTTTAATTTTGCTGCTTCTCCTATGCTACTTCCATTTGAGGATTATTATTAGAAGTAGTTGTGCTACCCATTTAAGACAGGTTGAAATCTAATCAATGTAGACTTCGGCGTATTCAGCATGGACGTCTGCAGTGCATCACCTATCAGAATGTATTTTGAATTGCATGTAGTAATAAAAATCATTGCATTTTCATTCCAACAGAAAGCACCTCACAAACATTAGCCCTGCTTTTTTGAATCCCATACTAAATGGCATATAACAAAGACATAGCAAATGGATGGACACACAAATATATAGATGCACACACAAAGACATTTGTCCTTTTATCAAGGTGAATTATTGATGAATTATTATCTATAATCACCTATAATCTTTGCCCCAATTCCATAAATATGCTTATAGATATTTGATTTTTTACATTCCATTCAAAGTCATCTACCACCGTAATACAGCTGGGCACTATATCCTGTTGAGAAAATGTATTGTACTAGAGCAACAATTAATTTCTTGCTGTGTCCCTATTGATGCCAGGATAGATTACAGGGGCCTCATGTATAATGCCATGCATAGAATTCACACTGAAACATGGCATACAAACAAACCTGGAAATGTGCGCACGCACAAAAAAATCCAGATGCATAAAAGTGTGTGTATGCCAAGTTCCACGCAGTTCCCCTTTATAAATCCCAATGAACATGAAATTTAACACACGTGCACATGTATGCAGCCCCACCCCGACTCCACACAGAATTTTGAATATTTAAATATGCAAATCAATATAAATAGTGCCTTTCTGTTCAACATTTCATAAAAGAAAATGGCAAAAGCACATGGACAAAAGAAGAATTTCAAAAAATGAAAAAAAGTACTATTTGTTGTCTTAAGGAGTGGTAAAAGCAAAAAAAAAAAAGGGAAGCTGATGGGGTAATACATCCATCATCGTGGCAGAGACACTCGAAAGTTCAAGTTCAAGTTTCAGTGCCCAAAATAAATAAGAAGTAGTCAGGTATCAAAGTTGATGTGAAAAGCAAGTCTGTTTCTGTTTTAGACAATATTATAAAACCTGACCCCATTGCTGACACCAGGCAGTGATGGTGCTGCTATGCCCAGCACATCTTCGGGCACTGCCTGCACACACACTTCTGCCTCAGAAACCTCTCAGTGACCATCTGACTGTGCGCTGACAGATGTTGATCTGGAATCACAAAAAGTGGATATATAGTGGATGTTGTTAGAGTTGTGGCCAATGAAATAAGAAATGTAATAGCTATACTATGTGATATTAACCACAAATTAAATGAATTGGTTAAAAAATAAATGCGGCATGATTACCTGTTTTTATATTCTGCTAATTAATTGCAAAACTGAGCAGAAACATGCATAAGCATGGTGCAAGGCTGCCATTAAAATATGTGTGGCTTTACACCAAGTTTAGCTTTTATACATCTCAAAGAGTGAGTCGAAACGGCCATATGGAACATTTGTGTGCATATGTACTGTTTATACATGAGGCCCCAGCTCTTTTTGGCCATATACTATAAAAAGTATACAGGGAAATGAATGGAGAGATTGAAGTTTACTTTTACATTAAGTATCCATTCATTTACATTCATTTAAACCCTCTTTAAGGCTGAGGAGAGCCAGATCCTAAATTGGAAGCAGTTCTGGATGGGATACCAGCCTATCACTTGGCACACCAACAATCACTTATGCCATGGCACTTTCAAGTTACCTACCATTCAGATTAACATGTGTGCCTTTGGCGTGTGTGTTGAAACCTGCAATACCTGTAAGGAGAAGAAACACTATGCAAACAGTGACCACAGAAGGACCCAAACTAAGTCTTCTGGAATTACAACGTAGAAGATATCAATGCTGACTAATGTACCACTCCTATGGTAGACAGTATAAGCCTTAATAACACACGTAATATTATGCAATACTCCCTAAAAAATAAATGAATAAATCCCATTTACTCAGCTACCACTTACGGCACATTTCGATTGGAACGTCTTTCTTCCATTCTTCCTGAGCCTCATGCTTCACCAGGCATGATATGTTGGCACTAAAATCTTCAAAGGTAGAAGAGTTGGGGTAACGGCTAACTGTGTCGAAAGTTTGGTCTCCATTTTCTTTCAGCTGTAGAGGCCCTTGACCAGGAAGTGGGTTGGAGTTTTTCATCCACACTACAGAGATAGTTCCAGGATAGAAGCGTTTTATGTGACACTCCAGGTTATTTAAGTAACCTGCCATAATCGGACTTGGTTTTACGAATACCACAGGATGAGCTGCAAAAGGAAAGTGTAGTGAGATCTCAGAACTCGATGAAGTTTTATTTCGTGTTCTTCTCAGTGAATTGGCCCACAGCACAACAGAGATTTAAAAATATAAGGCAATAATAGTAAAATATTTAGTATCAAATAATTTCATCTAGTGCAACCTGCTTAATCACATAGTGAAATGTTCACCTCAGTCTAGCATTTATTTTACTTTACTGTACATATAAAACACTTAAGAAGCACAAATAGAAAAAAAAATTTAAACATAACATACAGAACTGTACATAATAATATAGTAATAATAAAATAATAAGTAATAATAAAAGTACTAAAAACATTACAGAAACAGTTCTTAAAACAGTTTAGATAGAAATGAAAGGAAAACAGTTAATGATTAAAGGTTAGCACTCATTTATGAGTTAACATTATAACTTTATTAATTAGATGATGCAGAAAATGATGGACTTGTTGTTGGAGAGAATGGACCTGGTGCTACAGAGTTAGGGTTTGATTCTGCTGCTAGAGAGAAGGGGTTTACTATGTGAGTCAAATTATTGAAGTAGGCAACAAGGGGGGTTTGTACAGAACTTTTCATTTACTATTCATAAATGGCCTTATAGCAGCTGCGGCCCTCAGTAACCGTACAGTAAACTTGGGTGAACCTCTCTGTATTAGGATCTTGCTCCTCTAACATCGTTTAAGGGTACTGTAATAGAAAAATGAGACTGTGATCAGACATAATGACTCTCGATGTCACCAGAGCATTCAAAGTCGATCAATCTGGATTGCTTGAATAACTATGCGATAGTTCATGATGGAAACGAAAGAGCAGAAAATGATGTGTCAGTGACGCCTGTAATCTGAAATGAAGGCTAAAAAGAAATAAACTTAACATATTATCATTTTCATAGAAAAGGTCGATTGCAATTTTCTCCACTACTTTGCCATTATTTGTCATATAAAGAAACAAAAAGCAATGAAAGTGCTGCTCTGAATCAGCTGAACTCAAATTTTAATTACTCAATTAAAAAAAAATGTAATTACTCAAATTTTAATTGTATAAGACAGCTACCTTGACCAATCAGACCACGTAACCTGCTCCCTCAAAGCGGAAGCAGCTGCTGTCAAAGATGCAGAAAAGGAGAACATTCGTTTGTGAGGCAGGATTTATCACAGTTTGTCAAGTTAGAATTTATTATAAGATGATTTATGGAATTAAGGCAGTCCATTCGTAACCACAGGTTGTCCGCGTGTCGGACGTCCTCAACCCTGGGACCGCCTATACATGGTAATTACATTTCAAACCTTATTACTGTACACTTGTAGCAATTGTATGATAAGCAAGTAATCAGAATCATCCCTAAATATCAGTTAACATTGTAGTGTGTAGTGGTCAACTATAAATGATCATTTGAGCCGGCAAAGACTTAAGTGGATTGAGAAAATAAATGTTTACAGTCTTGCAAACAAAGTGAAGACGTGTCACAAATTTCTCACTCCACAAAGCAGCGAAAGGGTGAGGCCTCCAAAAAGCCAACAGAACAGATTTCACCAAAGGAAGGCCTTACCCAGGAAAATGAGAGGCTTAAGGACCAGGCTAGGCCTCAAAATGGAGATAAGCATTAACATTAAAAAATAGAATAAATAGTCTCAAACTCTTTAAAAATCTCACCGGGGTAAAATTGTGGCACTCTGGCTGGAGCAGAAACAAATCCCACAAGGAATCTGTTTTTCTTTTAATTAAGATTTTATTCACCAAGGAGTGATACAAAAAAAAAAAGACTTTAAAGGGCAAAAAAGAGTCAAAGGCAATCCAGATCAAACATGACACAAAAAAGCAATCCTTAAGATATTTCCAGGTCCACAACAAAAATAAAAAAGCCAGAAAAACCAGGGAACATAAATAGCACAATACTGTTGAAAAAGCAATGATTTGAATGGAACACAAAGACTTGTAATTCCTACCTGAACATAAATACTGGAGGACATCCTCTAATGATGAGGTATCTGTAAAGGTGGACCCACAGCTTGGGATCCACCCACATAATACAAGGAATATGGAAGAACTAAAATATACACATAGAAAATACATAATTTCTTTATAACAAAACTAACCAAAAATACTTAAGAAATACAGTACATAAGAAAAATATTAACTTACCAGAATAATATTATAACAAAGGATGGAAATCAATGAAAAGCAAAAAAAATAAATGAACCCTGGCTTGATTATAACAAGTAGCAGACACATGAAATGAAAAAGTTACTTCTATGTGCACTGTGAGTGTCCATGTGAAGTAAAGGATAAAATGAAAAGGTCTGAACTCAAGGGCGGATTAAGAACCTCACAAGCCCCTGGGTGACTTAATGAATCGAGCTCCCCAGTAGAGATTTGAGCTAAATATTAATAATTCAGTTCAGCGCATGGACACCTAATAGTTTGATTGTGCAAGATCCCCCTTAAAGATTTTGGCACTCAGAGATCCCATCATTTCATTGAGTGAAAGAGGATTGGTGTCCTCCTTGGTGATTTTTATGAATGTCAACATAATCTATTCTGCTTTCAGACATGTTACTAAATGCACTTGTTGCCTTGTTTAACCATATTTAAATTGCCGATGTAAATAAATGAGCAAAGAAGATAATTATTTTCAGCTTCCAAGGTGGGATAATAAGTAGGAAAGTTTGCTTACCTATAACATTAACCCGGACACTGACAGTTAAGGGGTCTTCACCTGCTTCATCTACCAGACATTTGTATTCTCCTTCGTCTTCAATGGTGACATTCCTGAGACTTAGGGAGGCATTCCCTCTTTGTAGTTCACTTTTAAACATCATTGCATGGCTGGTTCCTTTTCTTAATTCCTCATAAATGAACTCTGCCACTTTTGATTCACCTTTTGTCCAGGATATAGTGACATATTTCAGGCCATGCCCTGGGCTCTTCAATTTAAAATGACACTGTAGTATCATGTCAGAGTTGAGGAAGGCTGTCTTTTCAGAATGTGAAGTTGAAGTTTTTATTTCCTGAAAATTGACTGAAAAATAAAATAAAAAATAAATAATAATGACATTTCATAATGAACCTCCCAAGAACTCACATTTTGGTGTTTAAGCATTCATGAGATGTATACTCATAAAAGTCAACCTTAGCTTCAGATATCAAAAACACTTTACTTGAATTTGGGCTCTTCATAAGTCACATAATAATTTACTTCTTGAGGTTGTAATAAACAAGAATATTTGTGTCAGATGTTTGAAAAATTAAAATATGTACTTCGATTTAATGTTTAAACTCTAAATATTGTAGATTGTAATAGAAATTTGTAATTTTTCGCCCTCCGATGGAGGTCCATAGAGGGCCAGATCCCTAGTAAAGGATCAAAACACAAAAATAAAAACATATTTGTAATAACTGACCCTGGAATGGTCTAGGACAATACCCCACATGCTTATGTTTGACATTTGACATTTTTAACCTTCTGGGAGTGGCTCTTAGGGTGGTAGGACCACCGATAAAGAATCAAATATAAAAACTATAAACTCATTCAACCTCAAAATAGAATCAAACGACATTCTACAATCCACATTTTTTCCCCCCAAGTTTTGTGGAAAGGAGTACCTTTGACTCCTTGTATCCTATTCGTGAACTACTGGGGTCAGTTGATGAGGCCTGCGTAACCTCAATTCTTTCTGATCAATTTCCTGCACAAAATTATGGTCCTAAAAATTAGGGATTTCTCCAAGTCTGGAGGGCTAAATATAGGGAGGAACCTCAAAAAGCTCCATGTCTGGCATAACTAGAATTCAAGTGAAGACAAAAAGGTAGATCATATTTTGAGGGTTTCTTGTATTGGTGAGCCTGGAGGTGCCTAACAGGAAAAAAAAAAAAAGGTCAAGTGATTTCAAAGCATTTCAAAGATATAATCCAGCAGGCAGCAACTCATGCAGTTTCAAAAACAATTGTAATTTTTTTACTTTTGCTTCCATCCATCCATTTTATAGCCCACTTATCCAGTTTAGATGTGTACTGCTTGCAAAGAACATTGCGTAGAATACAAACTCTTACACTGGACAGGGTCCCCCAGTCCATTACAAATCTACTGACATGGAATCAATTTAGAGTTGCCAATTGCCTGGGATGTTGGAGGAAACAGAGTTGCTTGAAGGTAAACCCATGGTGACTTGTACTAAACATGCAAATTACAATTAGGGAGCAATCTGGTCGGTGAGGCAAAACTCAAACAGTAAATCTGGGAGGCAACTCTGATGCACCCATGAATCTTCTCTGCCTCTTAAACAGACAAGTATATTGGTCAGACTCAATGCTCTCCCACAGCTGGCACTCAGGGAATGTGTGAGCTGCAATCTGATGGATTTCAGGGAAATTATCTCCATAAAGAGGGCAAACTATGCCCACTTCTAACCTGGGACCAAGTGGTAATCTTGTTTAGCAACCAAATATTACTTGGGTTTTAACCTCATCTGCACAAGTGGGTGAGATATCCCAAGTGTTATGCTATTGAAAATATGTTGTTTTTTTTTTTTGATGCAGATTGGAAGAACAGACTGAATCAAAACAAAATGAAGGTGTACGCCGAGAGATTGAATTAACCTGGTGATTAAGACAAACCGTAAATCAAAACTCATTGTCAAAAAACAAGCAAAGGGTCAAAGCCAAAAGGTACTTAAGTTGAAAATAGATCTGAGTAATATAGAATGTAAAGGTTGGAGTATATCTGCAAACGCGAAGGAGGAAATGCATTCAAGGCTGATCTTGTAACCCATGTCCTGGAGTTAAAAAAAGGTCAATGTTTGAAAATACAGACTTCTTATATGCAGTTTTAAAATTTTGCTCAAACAAATCAGGATGAATTATAAACGAGCTGATTTACAAATGAATTTACGGAACCGTTAAGACAATTTAACTATAGTAGGAATTTACATGGTGTCAGGGATGCCAGGGGCGACGACCCAGGTGGGACGCCTTGAGAGACCAGAAGAGGGTGTGAGCCCACCTTGGATCATGTGGGGGCCACCTCCCTGGTTGCTTTGGGGGCCACGGGTTGAGGGCTTGGAAGCCCAGCCCTGTAGGAGCCTGTGGTCACCGCCAGGGGGTGCCCCAATGCCTTGTGAACCCTGGACCTCAGCACTTCCTGGTGTGGCGGAAGTGCTGGGGGGAAGAGAAGCAAGGACACCCGGAATGCTTCCGGGAGTAGAGCCGGCACTTCTGCCACACGGGGGCGTGTCGGCGGGTGATTGCCAGGGAGCACTTGGAGCATATCTGGGCAAAGATTAAAGGGGCAGTCTCCCTTCATTCGAGGCTGGAGTCAGGTGGAAGTAGGACAAAGCAGGACAAGAAAGAGTGGAGGCGGCCCGAAGAAAGGCATAGTGTGTGGCCAGGACTTTGGGGGTTTGTGTGTGCACTTTGAACATTGTAAATATATTTGTAAATAAACGTGTGGTGGTGGAAAACAACATGTCTGCCTGTCTGTGCCCGGGTTCCATTCACAATGGAAAGCATCCTCTCTTATACTTTCTTCCTGTATCGTACCAATAATTTAAAACTTTAATGCACCTGTTTCAGTCAGTTTACTTTACAATTTAATAATAAAAAGGAAGAGAAAACTGTGCCGATGCCATAGGATCAAAGCTATTGAGCAGAGCCATCAATCACCAGGATAGTTGGCCAATCACTTGTGTGTAGTGTCACATGTCCTGGAATTCCCCGTGTGATTTCAACATAACGGTCCATCTGAAGGACTGATAGATCAACAATATTGAAAGTGACATCAGAGATGAAGACACATCAGAATGATAGAGCGATCGTTTCATTTGTACGTTGCCATACATAACTTATGCTAATTTTCAGCAAGCTATTTTCTAAGACTGTATATATTTAGCAGTAAATATTATTACCCTTAAAAATATGGTGAGAAGCTCAGAGTAGAGCCACTGCTCCTCCACATCGAGAGGAGTCAGATGAGGTGGCTCGAGTATCTGATCAGGATGCTTCCTGGACGCCTCCCTGGTGAGGTGTTCTGGGCACGTCTAACCGGGAGGAGACCCTGGGGAAGACCCAGGATACGCAGAAGGGACTGTCTCTCAGCTGGCCTGCGAACACCTTGGGATTCCGCCAGAAGAGCTAGTTGAAGTGGCTGGGGAGAGGGAAGTCTGGGCATCTCTGCTCAAGCTGCTGCCCCAGTGACCCGATCTCGGATAAGCAGAACAGGATGGATGGATATTTTGTTATTATTATTATTTGACAGGGTCTCATTTGTTTTCTGACTCTATCAGGGGAGGGGGGGCTCCCTTAAAGTTTATTTTGACTCGTCATTGTGGCAGGTGGCTAACTGCACATGCATTAGGCCATTCCCTCATATGGACGTGGTGTGCAGTCAAAGAGTGGGCTGGGACAGCAGCAGACAGGATTCAAGATTGGTTTGCGCTACTCCATACTGGCACATCCCTGTTTGATCTCCAAATTACCGACAGCTAATGTATGCACTTCAATGTGTACTGGAGCACCCACAGAGTCTGTTATATACTCAGGGTGGCTGTCTCAATCACTACCTGATCTGTGCTACATAGTGAGGACATGCTTAAATACAGTAAAAATACAACATACAATCAATCTGTGCAGAACAACACAGCATTTTCATATAATTCTCATTATGGTTAGGTAAAGTACCCCTCAAATGAAAATACTGCAAGTTTGTCTTTCTTTTAATTTATGTATTTATTTTTATAAATGCATGAAAAGTGCAAGTCCAACTTAGTAGTGACATCCCGCAAATGTGTATATGAAGTAAATTGTTTGCACATGTTCAAAGCAGATTAGGACTATCATAAAGTGAAACATGAAGTACACTTACAGTATGCATGTGTGAAAGTTCTGCACATACCCAGCCCACCAGTTAATCTCCATTCAACATAGCTGTTACAACATTATGATGTCACACCAGCCTCACAAAGCATCATGGGGTGCTGCGAAAAAAAAATTCTCTAAGCTGGCCATACAGTAAATTTCCAGGGAACTATGCAGCGAACGAGGTCACAGCATATTCGCTACAAAAAAATGCTTTGGCGATTTTTCGAAGATCAACACTCAGTGTAGAAGACCACATGCTTTGCAACAAATGACACAGATGTGAAACATGGGACAAGCAATGACACAACCCATAAAGTAGTAATTAATTAAATGAATTGCTACATAGCCCAAACATACAAACAATTGCAAAACAATACAGACCTTAGGGGTGTGCTGTGCAGAATCTGATATCTGACCAATTCAGAATAAATTAACTTAAAAATGCATGAGACATGAAAAATAACGATTTCCATAATGACTGCTAATACATAATATGGAGTAATACTGATGGTTGATTACTGGAGAAGCAAAAAATGGTTTACTAATACACATTAGAGCAGGGGTCTTCAACATGTCGCTCGCAAGCTACCGGTAGCTCACAACCCCTATCCAAGTAGCACGCCAAAGGGTTAATGAATCCTACATTAATTTGAAAACCTGATTAGTCAAATTAGGGGTGGGCGATATTTTCAAAAAATCATATCATAATCCACAATCTGAATTGTAATCTATCTTTTCAGTGTGGCATACACTTAAGAGAATATCCGGACTCAAACTCATGAAGACCCAAGTAACACTTTATTTAAAATATCAAACAAAGTTGAATTCAATTGTTTTCTTGTTCGCTAGCTAAGAGTGAGTGAGGAAGGCCCCTTGCCTCCACCCACTGCTTGTTTCTTGGATTTGTGCAAATAAATCAGTACCGCAAGTGAACCGTGATACACATGAGAGAAGTTGCAAAATCATCTGGAATGTTCAAGCAAATTATAGAAAAAAAACTTGATCTAAATCCGTTAAGTAAAAGCAGACAGACATTGTATTTTATATATTAGTAAACCTTCAAAATAATGTGCAGCTAAAGTCTCAACAGTATTTCTGAAGCTTAGTAGAGCCAGATAACTAGAAGAATCTTCACCAAGCAGCTCTAAAAATGTCCACTTTGTTTCGGTCACCATACCTCTGTGAGTCTGACATGAATATCATGAATTCAAAGGTCAGAACACGACTGACAGACGAACATTGAAATGACTCCTGAAGAGTGAACTTGAGTGGCTCCACTCCACCAGACACCTGCCTCTGTTGTTGATTTATCTGACTAACTAAACAACACATCACACATGCAACTGGACCTGTGGATAAAGTGAAACAGTGACATGTGACAAAATGACAAATGAACAAGTCATATCTGTGGATTTGGAATTGCATTGATTTGTTTTGACAGCACTCATGTTTTAATTCAATAGTGTGAGATACACTAGAAAATGTATACAGACGTACAAAATGCACTTGCAGGTCAACTAATACAAATGTTTAATAATGTTTAATACAAACTGTGAGTTGTGGATACCATCATTTTGTAAATGTTCAGGCAAAACAATCTTATTCAGTTTGTTTGGTTTTTAATAAGCTATGAGAATAAACGTTAGAAAATATGAGGTGCTCTTGGTTATTTTCATTTTGTAAAAGTAGCTCTTGGGAGTCAAAAGGTTAGAGAGACCCCTGCCTTACAGAATGATCCCAAGTCCCCGGGACTATGAGGCAGTAAAGCTAAGCACTCCTTTCTCCATCACAAGAATGCATACGATTTGGCAAACTACAAGTGGAAATGGCACCAGAAGAAGAAGGGAGTATGAACACATGACTTTAAATTGTGATTTTCACACACCTATAAAACAAACCTCACAGTTTTCTTTACTGTATCACCTGTACTGTAATAGTATGGGCATGCATATAAGTGACATTTCATAAAAAATGTGGAAAAATATTCAAAATGTTGTCTCTAGAGTTTTGTCACAAGTACATATTTTTACTTGAAAGTCACACAAACATGCAGAACATCACCAGTCTATGGGAACATGAGACAATGTGTTTGAATACACAGCTTCAGTTCATTTATTAGAAAACTCAAACCAGCTTACCTGATGTACCGCTGTTTTAAAGGGCGGCCCCCCTTAATAGAAACTGATATCAAAAACATGGAGTAGTGCTAGAGCAAATATCTAAAGAAGAGGGGTGACAGGTGCTGTCCTGCATGTGTGTGCCAGATTGCGCCTATACCTAGCAGGACACCAACAGATTAAGAAAACCCGAACTTAGCCTGTGTTACCATATGCAGTGAGAGTCCTTTTAAAATCAGGACTCACTGGTATTTCACAAATCTGTTACCATCTCTTTCTGGTTATTAACTGTATGGAGCCTGCTACAGATCTAAATAAATAAAACTTCTTTCTGGAACCTTCATGTGGAAGGGTCTTTGAGAACCAAAAATTGTTCCCCAATGGAATCGCTCTGCAGAGCCACTCTGGCACTTTGATTTGAGTGCAGTTGTAGCCAGTTGTGTGGTAGAAGAAATCGTTCAGATTTCATTCTGAAATAAAAACAATATTTTTGTTATATTTATAAACAGTAAAAATAACGACAACATGGCACTATAACTGTCCACATGTTTTCAGACAATAAAGTATCAATGCCATTGTATGCGCAGCCACAACATTTTCCAGCCCACGGGCAAGGCGTTACTCGGCTGTAAGCCAATGTCCCCGTGAAGATACAGCGCGTACTTAGTGATCAGAGAGCGAATTAGAGAGATTTCCCACAACCCAACAAAAGGATCCATTTTTAAAAACAAGCCTTAACCAAATTCATTCATTCATTCGTTCTTCTTTTACTTTTTCTAAATGACTCCCCTCTAATAGGACTCACAGCATCCACATCTGAACACCTTAACATCAACCTGCATAATCGAGCGATTAGTGCAGCATCTGAATTCTTTGTAACAAACCTCCCAAAAGATTGGAAACCGCTACCCGCCCACACAGATGACTTCTAAATAAACTTTCTTTCTTATCTTGGAATAGCCCACAAGTGTTTAATGTTCTCCTCCATCAAAGCAGCCCGAAAAGGCTTGCGTCTCTCCTCACTTCACAATCTGTACAACCGCAGCTGCTCAAAGCACTAAGTGCGAATCTTGCAAATTCTTACTCGATTTTGAATACATGAAACAAAATACTTACCGAAGAGGATGACCAGTAAGAAAAGCGCCATGCCGCAATTATTCCGGATCATTTCGTTAACTGATAAGGCACTCGTCCGTAGACCTGATTTAAAGCCGCTAAGCCAGCAATACCGTAAGGAACTGAAGATGCAACACCTGGAGAAACCCCTTGTATTGTAGTCACGCGCAGAAGACACACCTTTCACTGACGTAGCTCCACAAAGCCATTACTGGCACTCCTAAGCACCTGAAAACTTTGGAAACTTGCCCATAGGATGGGTTCACTTAGCTACAAATCATGCTGTGGGAATATAACATTATCAGGTACAAAGTACAAAGGCAAAGTACAGGTAGCGCATACGGTTAATAACTTATACTGGCTGCCAAGAATGATGTGCTATCAAAGACCAAAACGTTAAAAAAATGTCCTTCATGAGATTTATTTTAATAAGAAGTGTGGTGGACCGCCGGTGCCCAAACCCGGCCGGAACGCCTTGATTATGGAAGGACCCGGGAAGATCGTGTCAGGAATAAACGATCTCAACCAGAATGCTAGAAGGCCTGGACCTTTCACTAGCCCTATTTAGCGGAAGTGCGGCCGAAAGAAGCTCGTCGGCTACCTGGTGTCCTGTAGAAGGAGCCAGCCACCACTACTCAGGGAGCAAGAGTCGGGTAGTGGTGGTGGACTAAGCTCGTGAGGCAAAGGAGTGGAGGCAGAGAAAAAAGAGAGAAAGAAAAGAAAGGAAAAGGACTGCAGTATCGTGCTTTGCTAATTTGTATTGTGCCGCCGTCGGGAGCGAGAAAAAGCGCTGCGTGTTGTGTGCTGTGCTTGTGCCTCTGCCTCTCTCTGCCTGTCTGTGTCAGGGTTGGCCCCTGCAGGTTTCCACACAAGGTACATCCTTTGGTGGCCATGCCCTACCACGGGACAATGCACTAGCAGCATATGGTGACTCACATGTGTGCATCTTTGGACGTTTTGTTTCCAGTCAGATTTAGAACGTTAGAAACATTTCAACGGGAGCAGGCCATTCATCCCGACAAAGCACACCAGTTTATCCACTTAGTTCTTCCAAACTACCATCAAGTTGAGCTTTGAGGGTCCCTAAATTCCGGCTGTCTGCCACATTACTTGGTCACTTATTCAATGTGTCTGTAGTTCTCTGTGTAAAGAAAAACTTCCTTATGACGTTGTGAAGTTTACCCTTACCAGTTTCCCACTGTGCCTCATGGCTGAACTCAGCTAAAGTCGCACCTGCATGATGTTGGACTGTGGAAGAAAACCAGAGCAGCTGGAGTAAACCAAGATGGACGCAATGGAAAATCATGAACAGTCCATTTAGGGAGGACCTACCAGTCTCAGTGCTAACATTATGCCTCCCTTTGCCTGTCCTTTCCTTGAAATTTTCTTTTTAGTACGGTAGTTGTTATTTTAGCAAATAAATCATGCATAACTATGAAAATGTACAATTTATTAATTAATAAGAAAAGGAATAAAAACGCAATACTGATGTGCCTTTAAACTATCTATTCTTACAAAATACAAACTATCTTTGTATTTATTAGTACTAGTCGAGTTTTTTTTTTTAAACGTTACCAATAGTATATAATTTATATGTGAATTTCCCATTGGGATGAATACATTATCTATCTATCTATCTATCTATCTAAAGAAACATGAGATTTTTCATCAGAGTGTTATTTCTGAATCAGCATCTAAACCTCATCAAAAATACGAATTCTGCAGACACCATCAGCCCTCTGCTTCCCGTATTTAGTTAATTCTGCTCCCATCTACACACCACAACCTAAACCCCCTGCACTTATTTTGGTTTGATGCCGACCCATTCGTGTGTAATATCGTCCGCACCACTCTGATCTTATCCTTCATTGAACTAACAGAAAACGCTGAAAATCAACGACGAGAAATTGCCGTCCAGGTGACGTTTACACATTTTTTTCTCGAGTTAAATCCCCGTTTTCCCTTCCACATCCCAAAGAGGTGCAGTGATATGTTCATACATGACTCATAAGAAGAAACCTTCGGGAAACGGAGGGAGTTCATCCCGGGACAAAGTCGCAAGATACGCTGAGCGCATTCGAGAAGCTGGGAAACGTGCAGACTTGGCAGTTCACACTGAGCCGTTTATTTAGTTCGAGAGGAAACTTCACAGTCAGTCCCACGCACGTTTTAAACTTATCTCGATTAAAGAATATTATGTAAATGATCACGATTACACACAATTATCCTCGCGAGTCTGGAATACCTTTTTTCTATTATTATTATTATTATTATTATTATTATTATTATTATTATTATTATTATTATGCAACTGAACCGGACCTGTTATCTCAAAAGCCTGCGCTGTCTGCCCGTCACAGGTGATTAAAAGTGGAGGTTCATTCGACTGCATGCTCCAGCGATACGGTTCTACGATGTTTCAAATTACCCGTCTGGACTTTGGAAGACTTTCGAGACTCACCCAATAACATGAAATAACACACGGCGATCTTCAATTGCAGCTTCGTCTGGCGCATCCTGCAGTCCCTTGGTACTGGTAACAGAATAAAAAAGAGAATCTGTGTAGTTTATTGAACTGGAGCAGTAGAGACAAACAAAGCCGAGCAGAACGACTTGACACATATGAATGAAATACAATGAGCTTTTTGGTTATTTACGTGTAGGGCTGGTGTTTGAGGAGGGGCTTGTGGTGTTGGTGTCACGGGGCGTGTACCGGGTGGTAAGAGGCTTTGTGGTATTAAAATAAGAAATCGTTCATGAATACCAGGAAGTATTGAAAAAACACACAAACATTTGCTCTTCACGATTCAACCATATGCAATGGTAATATATTTCCACCAGAGGGCAGCAATGGATTATTATTCACGATCCCATGGGGCTGTTCCACGAAGCGAGCTAACCACAAAATCCAGGTTTATTTCGATAATCCCGTTTTAATTTCTCCAAATTCGGTTCCACGAACAAGGCTAACCTGAAGCTCCGCTTAATTACTATGTCAACATATGCTCTTGGACAAGCCTGCTCCGTGGCAGGTTAGTTGTGAAGCTTAGTTTAGCTTGATGAATATGATTGGACAAGCCATGTGATGTCACAGCACGACATTCTGCGGGGCTGGGATTATTCTGCTGCTGTTCTCTCCCTCTTTCGCACACATCGACCCTCCAATATAAAATTATTACAGATTACATGCAGGCGATTCTAATTACTTAGAAAGTATAAAATGACAAGGAGTGCATTGAAGGCTTTTACATGAATAACCATGGCGTGCCCATTTATTCATAATCCAGTTGATGAGGGAGCGAGGCTCATTCGTAGAGCTTTAAGGCAACAGGTTCCACAATTACTTCGGCCCAGGATAGATCCGTTGCATTTTGCGGATGATTATTTATACGAGCGCTATAGATTTAGTAGACACAGTATTGCATATTTGTGTCAGGTATTGGAACCTTACATTTCTAAAAGCACACGTCGCTCTAAAGCCCTTACGGTTGCACAGTCTTTGTGTATCGCTTTGCGTTATTTTGCCAGTGGTTCATTTCTGTACAGTGTGGGGGATGCTGAACATTTAAGCAAAGCTACAGTGTGCTGTGAAATCAGGAAGGTTTGTGTTGCATTAAAGTCCTTTTTAAATATATTCATTACCTTTCCTGGCCACCGAGGAATTCCTACCATTAAGGAAACTTTCTTTGGAATTAATGGTGCTTAATCTTTAAACATCTACTCATTTACAGCACATAAATCATTACCTGATAAGTAACTGAATTTAATTTGTCAGGCTTTCCTAACGTCATTGGAGCCATTGACTGTACACACGTGAGGATAAAGGCTCCAGCAGGTCCAACAGAGCCTGATTACATAAACCGCAAATCATATCACAGTATTAATGTACAGGTAAGTACTGATAATATCTCACATTTATATACAAGAGGTGAAAGTGTAGTCGTCCAACATTAGCAATGTATGTCATTACCATTTCCTAAAATGTTTCAGATGGTATGCACTGCTGAACATCTAATTTCAAACATTGTGGCAAAATGGCCAGGATCAGTACATGATGCCAGAATTGTTCGCGAGTCTTCACTGGCTCAAAGCCTCAGACAAGGCAAGTCAACTAAAATTCACAAATATACTATAGTTTATTATACTACAGTCTAATGTGTCTACTTTCCATTATAGGAATTTTTCCTGGTGTGCTGCTTGGTGACAGAGGATACCCATGTCTACCGTTTCTTCTCACACCATATACAGATCCTGCAACACAAGCAGAAAGACATTTCAACCATGCCCATTGTAAGACAAGGGCACGCATTGAAATGACATTTGGACAGTTAAAATCCAGGTTTAACTGCCTGCGGCATCTCAGAGTTACACCAGACAGAGCGTGGGACATTGTAGTAGCCTGTGCAGTTTTGCATAATGTGGCAATACTGCAGCAGGAGCGTATGCCAATAATGACGCAGGATGAGCAATGGGAAGAGGGCCTAGCAGTGGAAGACCACATGGACGGTAGAGCTGCGAGAGATGTGTACGCAAACACATATTTTGGTTGATTCTGTTGCAAATTTCATTTATTTATTTTCCCCAAAAAAGAACAATTAGAGACATTTCTTCATTTTTATTTAATCTTTCATATCCTGTTGGGGGAAAGGGGAAGCATTTACAACAGTGAACACTAAATGTAGACAATAAAGTGATGTTAACCACGTACATCTCTCTCCAATTTTTTAATTTCAAGCTGCAGTTTTTTTATTTTCAGGTGTCTATATTCGAGGTCTGCTTTTCGGACTTCTATTTCCTGGATCAAATACCTCTTGTAAATAGCACAGATATCTGTCTCATTAGAAGGAAAAAATAATTATTCATTCATTCTTATTAATTACATTAAGCAGTTTATTACTTACCTTCTTCCTTTGACGGTCTTTGAGTACATGTGGGCTGTGCTGATGAGGGCTGAGAGCGTTGCCCACCTGGGTCTTCAGACTCCTGTACACAGCAAATACTGCATGGGTTTGTAAGGAAGAGACAAAAGTTATTCACTGCAAAATAGTTTAAAGTTCATACGGCTAGCATTTCTGAGCAAACAGACACAGTTTCCTCATCCTCCTGTGTCGTGGATGGCCCCGCGATCTGCAAAAAGGGAACATTTGTTGGTTATATTTACCATGGCCACAATGCAATCAAATTCAACTTGTCACACACAAAGTATGACATGCAGTGGTATGCGTATTGCTGTACAATGCCTGACTACAAGTGTTAACAGTACAAGTAAAGCTATTTCCATTACAAGCGGGGCTTAACTTACAGAATAAACTTAAGTGAACAAAAACCACAATACATGACAGAATTAGCAGCAGATAAAGGCATTGGACTGGAACATTAAATATAAAACCCACAGTTATTGCAGTGTATTAAAGTATATAATTAAATACAATACTCACAACAGATTCTAATGACTGTTGTTCAGGATCCAAGAGGGTCGGCACCATCCACTACTGTAAAGCATTACAATATTTGTTTAAGACATTTAACAGAAAGCAAGGCAGAGAGGAGAAACAGAGTAAAGACCTACCATACCTTTAACATATGATTGCACATTACTAGAAGGAAGAACATCTGAGGATGTTCCTCCCTCAATCCCCTCAATTATAGGCCGTGCATAGTTCTGTGTAAGGGCCATCACCTCGGCTGGGGTACAGGCTGCTGGAGGTGGGCCCCCACTGGTTGCCGCAGCCGCAGCTCTTTTTGGTGGCTAAATTATACAATGCAAAAGTGGCCTTTAAATTAATTCTTTAAAAATGTAGTTCTAAATTAGATTTACTTTTTACCATTCTGAAGAATATTTTTGTATTTAATCTTCACTTGCTGCCAGGACCTTTTCGTTCCACTCATGTTGCTCCTGAAACCAAGCATTATTAATAATTATATTAATAATTACAATTATATATCACTTTTTATCCAAGATGAACCCATATAATTAACATGCTGTCCTGTTTATCAATGTGTTAAAATAACCTTAAAGTACCTTACAACTGGTAACAAAATGCATATGTAAAAGGAAATTTTAATGACTATACATTTTGAAGGCTTGAAACTGCTCTCATTTAGTTGTTAAATAGTTTGACATCCTTAACACAAAAGTTACTGAAATCATGTTCTTATACGCATTTAACTTGTCAGCTATTTTCTGCCATGCAGCCTCACGAGCTTTGATAATACAGCTCGTGTTCCCCTTTCTGGTTATTATGGCTTTGTAGTCCTCATAAGCCTGTAATAATAATTCTTGCTCCGCCTGCGAAAAAAACGCAGCTCTTTCCTTAGTTTCCATTCTTACTTATCCAGCATTGATTAACAAGGCTGCCTTTTATGTCACGCGGACGCGCACGAGCCTCGCTTATCAAGCTTGGCTTGAATTAGCGGAGATTAAATACACCTGAATTTTGTTCGTGGAACTCAATGAGCCTGAAGTGAACTGTTAGGCTAACTCAAGTGAGGCTATTACAAATAATCCTCGATTTTATAAACTCGCTTCGTGGAACAGCCCCCAGGACCTCAAACTCCAACCAAGTTCACTCCATTCAATTTCTTAACTTGAAGCCAATTACTATTTAAACCCGTTATTTAATTCCATGGCTCTCATTCTGCCATGGCAGACATTTCCAAAACTGTTGCTTTTGTTTTTTAAGAGCCCTGGCTGTCAAAATGTTTTGTGGCCCTGAGCAGATTAACATTACTGAGGCCTTCACCTTTCTTTATTATCAGATATTGTGTGATGTATACAGGTTGTTGGTCACGTGTCGGATCATTTAGTATCTCATTATTGTTTGGCTGCTAATTAAGGAAAAAATAAATAATTTAGGGGCCTGAGTACCAAGGTAAAGAGTTAATTAGCAGCAAAATCCATCAATAATTAAGAAAAGGGTTAGAATGAAAACCTGCAGCCACAGTAGCTCTCCTTTACTGGAGTTGGAGACCCCTGCTTTAAAAGCATGATGGTTTAGTTCTTCGTCGAGCCCTTGTTTGAAAGAGAGCCATTTCATTCTGTGAAGGGTCCTTTGTATATGTGACTGGTTCTTTGGCTGCGGTGGGCTGGCGCCCTGCCTGGGGTTTGTTTCCTGCCTTGCGCCCTGTATTGGCTGGGATTGCCTCCAGCAGACCCCTATAACCCTGTAGTTAGGATACAGTGGGTTGGATAATGGATGGACTGGTTCTTTGGGCTTTGGAAAAGTTCCTAATATGCAAACAAAACAGACATCTTAAATGAATAGTTGATGACATAGCAGGTGTAATACAAAGGCGCTATATTGCGCCTGACCCAGCACAGAATGGACACGGGAGGCACATATAAAAAGAAAAGACTTTTTATTTTTCTTCAGCTGGAGGGCACGTCTTCCCCGTAATCCCTCCAGCCACAACACAGTCCCAAATAAAGCATAAATAACCCACCACCAGATTAGTCCTTCTCCTCCTGACTCTGGCCCTCAAATAGTGGCTGCAGGCTCTTTTTGTAGCCCTCTCTGCTCCACGTGGTAATTGGCCTAAGTAGGCTGCTCTTCCAGGTGTGGCTGCATTCCAGCCCACAGGCTCGTTAAGCTGTGCAGCTCCTCTGGGTGGTGGCCATGGAGCTCGAAAGGTCTGAGTCCTGAAGTCCCACACCTGTGGCCCCAATGTAACCCAGGAGGGCTGCCACCACGCGTTCCTGGGCATATATAGTGCATCCCATGGCTGCTCCCCCGGATCCAGTGTTGAAGGGGCGTTCCAGCCGGGCATGGGACCTGGCCACCCGTCACACTGCCCCTTCCTCAGGCATCTGACACATCCCGCTCGGGCCGGTCCTCTCCAGGATAGGGAATCGGCTTCCTTGGATTTACGGCTCCACCCTGTGGAAATATAAACAATGTCTGGGGGTCCTGTTCCGACGTCCTTGCCACTCCGACGTCCTCTCTGGACAACACCTCCAGACGTGGCCACAGCGGCCGCAGTGATAACAAGGCCGACCCCCTCCATCTCGACCCTTGTGGGTCATGGTTTTAAAAGGGGCTCCCGCTGCATAGAACAACTCAGACTAACTCCAGGTTTTCTTAAATTGTTAGTCTCCTGCTAGGCAGCCTAGCAAACATTAAAGATTTCTGCCTTTTTCAACATATTAAGAAGTTTTTGAAAATACAGGGCTCTGAGGCTAAGGATTTGTGCTGGTATCCAGAAGGTTACCAGTTTGAATCTCCGTCACTGCCATAAGAGATCCTACTGCTGGCCCTTGAGCAAGACCCTTAACCTGTAAATGCTCCAGGGGTGCTGTGCAATGGCTGATCCTGCGCCCAAGGGGTATGTGAAAACTAACAAATTCCTAATACAAGAAATTGTATAATTGTATAAAAAAAAAAGAGCCAACTTCATTGGCAGAGAACCCTTCCCAGGATGAAAAGGTGCTTTGTCAAGCAATGGAGGTATGAACAACCACACAACCCAGTAAAGAACCATAAAATCCCATTAGGGAACCAGCAAGAGTGCCACAAAAATCCTTTTCAAACCAGGAACCTGTTTCACAAATCTGCTATAATCTATTTGTGGCTATTTATGGAACTTTTTATGCTTCTAATGAAATAAAGGTTCTTTCAGGAGCCTTCATGGTGATGGCTCTTTTAGGAACTAAAAATGGTTCCCTTATAGCAGGAGTTCTCAAATACCTGGAGGGCCCCAGAGGCTGCAGGTTTCCATTCTAACCCTTTTCTTAATTAGTGACCTGTTTTTGCTGCTAATTAACTCCTTTTCCTTTCATTTTAATGGACTTGTTTTTTAAGTTTTGTTTCCCTGAATTTGTTCATCATTCCTCTGAATTGATTCATTTCTTTCCTTAAATGGCACCCAAACAGAAATGAAATGAGAAGTGAGGGAGCTGACAGACGACCAAGTTGGGGCCTATTTCACCAATCTTTACCAATTTCACTCCAAGCCATTGCTTAATCAGGAACTGATTCTTGTTGTTAACTAAACCCGTTCTTTAATTCTATGGCTTGTTGCTGCTCTCATTGTGTAATAGCATATATTTCTGAAATTTTTGATTTTCTCTTTTCTAAGAGCACTGGGGACCTGAGCAGATCGACATTCCTGAGAATGATACCTTCATCGTTCTTTATTTTCAGATATTGTATGATGGACACAGTTTGCTGGTCCTGTTTTGGCTCATTTTGTATCTCATTATTGTCTGGCAGTTAATTATGGAAAAAGAAACAATTAAGGGGTCTGAGTCTTCAAAAACAAGTCAATTACAATAAATTCAAAAGAAGTTAATTAGCAGCAAAAACAGGTCACTCATTAAGGAAAAGGGTTAGAATGAAAACCTGCAGTCACTGCGGCCCCCCAGGACCGGAGTTTGAGAACCCTGCATTACAGAGTTGTTCTGAAGAACCATCGTCCAAAATTAGAAGCAGAAGAATGAAGCCATCTACAGCAGGGGTCTCTGACACGTCGCTTGCGAGCTACTGGTAGCTCGCAACCCTTTTCCAAGTAGCTGACCAAAGGATTCATGAATCCTACATAAATTTGATTTGATTACTCAACTTATTTGATCTTTCCATATAATCATATCACAAACTTTTTAAGGCAAAATCATGATCCACAATCTGAATTGCAATCTCTCTTTTCAATGTGGTGTACACTTAGGAGAATATCGGGACTCAAACTCATCAAGACTTGAAATATCAAACAAAGTTGAATTCAATTTTTCTCTCGTTTGCTAACTAAGTGGAGTTAAGGTACACGCCCTGAAGCTGGCGAGTGGGTGAGGAAGGCCCCTCCCCTCTGTCCGCTGCGTCTCACTCGGATTCACGCTAATAAATCGGTACTGCAAGTGAACTCTGATACATAGTGAAATGAGAAAAGTGACACAATCAACTGGAATGTTTAAGCAAATTATACAAAAATACCCGCTCTAAATCCATTAAGTAGTTCTCTTGTGAAAAGCAGACACAGACATTGGATTTTATATATTATATATTAGTAAACCTTCAAAATAATGTGCAGTTAAAGTCTCAGAAGCATTCTCAGTATTTCTGGAGCTTAGTAGAGCCAAATAACTATAAGAATTTTCACCAAGCAGCTCTGAAAATGTCTGTTTTGTTTCGGTCTCCATACCTTTGTGAGTCAGCCTTTTCTAATATGAATGTCATGAAATCTAAGATCAGCATGAAGATGACAGATGGACATTTAAATGACTCTGCCTAAGTGGCAACACTGCACCATTTACCTGCCTCCCTTGTTGAGTCATCTGACTAACTAAAAACACCTCACACATGCAACGTAAATAAAGTGAAACAGTGACATGGAACAAAATGTCAAAAGAATAAGTCTTATCTGTGTATTTGGAATGGCATTGTTTTGTTTTGACAACACTCATGTTTTAATTCAATAGTGTGAGATACACTAGAAAATGCATACAGACATACAAAATGCACTTTCAGGTGAACTAAATATTTTTTGTAATGTTTTAATGCAAAATGTGAGTTGTGGACACCAACATTTTCTACAGTCATATGAAAAAGTTTGGGAACCCCTCTTAATTCTTTGGATTTCTGTTTATCATTGGCTGAGCTTTTAAAGTACCAACTTCCTTTTAATATATGAAATTCCTTATGGACACAGTAGTATTTCAGCAGTGACATTAAGTTTATTGGATTAACAGAAAATATGCAATATGCATCATAACAAAATTAGACAGGTGCATAAATTTGGGCACTCAACAGAGATATGACATCAATACTTAGTTGAGCCTCCTTTTGAAAATATAACAGCCTCTAGACGCTGTCCTCCTATAGCCTCTGATGAGTGTCTGGATTCTGGATAGAGGTATTTTTAGACCATTCTTCATACCAAATCTCTCCAGTTCAGTTAAATTTGATGGCTGCTGAGCATGGACAGCCTGCTTCAAATCATCCCATAGATTTTTGATGATTTTCAAGTCAGGGGACTGTGACGGCCATTCCAGAACATTGTACTTCTCCCTCTGCATGAATGTCTTTGTAGATTTCAAACTGTGTTTTGGGTCATTGTCTTATCCAGCCCCTGCGTAACTTCAAATTTGTGACTGATGGATGAAAATTATCCTGAAGATTTTGTTGATATTGGGTTGAATTCATGCAACCCTCAACTTTAACAAGGGCCCCAGTCCCTGAACTAGCCACACAGCCCCACAGCATGATGGAACCAAATTTGACTGTAGGTAGCAGCTGTTTTTCTTGGAATGTGGTGTTCTTCTTCCGCCATGCAAAGTGCTTTTTGTTCTGACCAAATAACTCCATTTTTGTCTCATCAGTCCAAAGTACTTTGTTCCAAAATGAATCTGGCTTGTCTAAATGAGCATTTGTATACAACAAGCGACTCTGTTTGTGGCGTGAGTACAGAAAGGGCTTCTTTCTCATCACCCTGCCATACAAATGTTCTTTGTACAGATTGTGCTGAACTGTAGAACGATGTACAGATACACCATCTGCAGCGAGATGTTCTTGCAGGTCTTTGGAGGTGATCTGTGGGTTGTCTGTAACCATTCTTACAATCCTATGCATATGCCACTCCTGTATTTTTCTTGGCCTGCCAGACCTGAGTTGGTTTAACAGCAACTGTGCCTGTGGCCTTCCATTTCCTGATTCCATTCCTTACAATTGAAATTAACAGTTTAAACCTCTAAGATGGCTTTTTGTAGCCTTCCCCTAAACCATGAGACTGAACAATCTTTGTTTTCAGATCTTTTGAGAGTTGCTTTGAGGATCTCATGCTGTCTGTCATTCTTCAGAGGAGAATCAAAGGGAAGCACAACTTGTAATTGACCACCTTAAATATCTTTTCTCATGATTGGACACTCCTGTCTATGAAGTTCAAGGCTTAACGAGCTCATCCAACCAATTTGGTGTTGCAAGTAATCAGAATTGAGCAGTGACAGGCATTCAAATCAGCAAAATGACAAGGGGACCCACATTTGTGCACAACCAGTTTTTCACATTTGATTTAATTTCATACAACTAAATACCGCTTCACTAAAAATCTTTGTTCGGAAAACACCCCAATACTCACATGTTCCTAGGAAATGAAAGACATACCACTGTTATCTTATTTGTTGAAAGGAGAGTCAATTATTATGCAGGCTGAGAGGGGTTTCCTAACTTTTTCATATGACTGTAATTGTTCAGACAAAACAAGCTTATTCAGTTTGTTTGGGTTGAAATAAGCTATGAGAATAAACATTAGAAAACATGAGTAGCTCTCGGCCATTTTCATTTTGTAAAATTAGTTCTCAGGGGATAACAGGTTGGAGACCCCTACTCTACAGTAATGGGCAGACAGCCATTTAATCTCTGCTGCTCATCTGGAAAGTTGCAATGATGAAATTGGAACATTAGAACAATCCAAACGAGAACAGGCCGTTCAGCCCAACAAATTTTGCCAGTCTAATCCACTTAAATCTAAAAAAAAAAAAATCAAGTCTAGTTTTAAAAGTTCCTAAAGTCTTACTGTCTACCACATTACTTGATTGCTTATTTCTTGTGCCTATGGTTCTCTGTGTGAAGAAAAACACCTTCATGTTTGTGTGAAATTCAACCTTAACCAGTTATCAAATGCGTCCCTCTGTTCTTGATGAACTAATTTTAAAGTCACCATCTCGATCCACTGCACTAATTCCCTTCATAACAGTCATGTCACCTCTTAATCATTTTTGTTTCTTAAACTGAAAAGGGTTTATATATACTCGTCGCCCTGCCCGGGGTTTGTTTCCTGCCTTGTGCCCTCACTTTGTAATTGGATTATGGACTTTTTGACCAACAGACCCCAGCATATTAGGTCAGGCCACATCTGCTCCACTACCGTAATGGTTAACACTGGCATACCACAGGGCTGTGTGCTGAGCCCCTTCCTTTACTCCCTCTTCACCCACCATTGCAGGCCTGTGTATGGATCTAACAACATCATCAAGTTTGCAGACGATACTACGGTGATTGGCCTCATCAGCAACAACGATGAGTCTGCCTACAGGGAGAAGATAAAGCACCTGGCCACTTGGTGCACGGACAACAATCTGCTCCTTAACACCAATAAGACCAAGGAGCTCATTTTGGACTTCAGGAAAGGAAGAAGAGGTTCACGTGAACCGATTCACATCAACGGAATGGTTGTTGAGCCTGTTTCATCCTTTAAGTTCCTGGGGACCCACATTTCGGAGCACCTATCCTGGTCCACCAACACCTCTAGCCTAGTCAAGAAGGCTCACCAGCGCCTATTCTTCTTGAGAACACTTAAGCTGTCCTCAACTACTCTGGTGAACTTCTATCGCTGCACAATAGAAAGCATTCTAACCAACTGTGTCACAGTTTGGTACGGAAGCTGCTCTGTTGCTGAGCGTAAGGCACTGCAGCGGGTGGTGAAAACTGCCCAGCGTATTATAGGGACTCCACTTCCAGCCATTGAGGACATTCAAAAGAAACACTGTGTGCGTCGAGCACGCAGTATTCTTAAGGATTACTCTCACCCTGCCCACAAACTGTTTTCTCTCCTGCCTTCTGGTAGGCGCTTCAGGTGTCCCAGGTCAAGAACTAGCAGACTGAGGAACAGCTTCTTTCCCAGAGCTGTCTCCTTATTGAACTCTGCCCCCCACTGACACCTGCCCACACCTCACACACCCCTATACTCTTCCCATTACCACTACACTATTTAATGTGGACTGCGCTATAATGTACATACCTGGTTGAAAATACAAACATCCATGCACAATACATTTGCACACTTCTGATTGAGTATATATTCGTACATGTCTAGTTGTAAATTCCAGTCTATAGAAAATAGCAACCTGCACAATATGTACATATCTATCTGTACATGTTTACTTGTAAATTCCTGTCTATAGAAAAAAAGCAACCTGTATATTATGTTCATATCTATTTGCAAATTCCTGACTACAGTTAATAGTAACCTGTATATCTTGTTTATCCATTGTAAATTTATAATTATAGTTACTAGCAATCTGTATATTATGCTTACATAATATCCTGTACATTATGTTCATATCTATTTGTAAATTCCTGACTACAGTTAATAGCAACTTGTAGATACTGTTCATCCATTGCAAATTTATAAGTATAGTTACTAGCAATCTGTATATTATGCTCACATAATATGATTCTGTAATAGTTACCCATAGCCTTTCCCTGCACATATCCCTTTTAGGTGTACTTAGAACTTATACCTTTATCCTGCACTTTCTGCTAATTGCACTTCTAGTTAGACCTAAACTGCATTTCGTTGCCTTGTACTTGTACATGTGTAATGTCAATAAAGTTGAATCTAATCTAATCTAATCTAATCAAATCTCTTTCACCATCACACATAAACTCCAGACTACACAATGCTCTGGGCACATTCAGTTTAAAATGTACAGCTGAGGCCAAAAGTTTCAGTCCACCTCGGCGGAAGACGTCCAAACTCCATGTCTCCCAACTCCACACATGCCATGGTGCGACAAATTCCCTGTGTTAAGTCATTTAGGGTATCAACTTTATTTATATAAGTGGTAATATCAAAATAATTGCTAAGATTCAGATTGATTTCAGCCTTTATTCACACCAATATGAATGTCAGTCTAAACAGCCTGGAAGATTCCAGAAATTGATGTCATGACTTTTTGAAGCATTTGATTGGCAAACTATCTTAATTGAGATGATCAGAAGTGCAACTCTGGCTTCACTTAAGGGCCTTCCATTACAGCCAGGGCTGTTGGGAAACTCCAATCTCACTCAAGAACCTATCAAAAAAGAAATAAAATGAGGAGCTCTGCAAGTCTATATTTCCTCCTTAGAAACAACTTGCAGACAACTAAAGGTAGAGTATTTGGACAAAAGTATCAGGACGCCTGACCATTAAAATCCCAACAGGGACTTTAATGACATTGCATTCAAATACATATACTTTAATATGGAGTTGCCCAACTTTACAGCTATAACAGCTCACACTCTTTTTGGAAGGCTTTCCACAATATTGTGGAATGTTTCTGTGGGGTTTTGTGCCCATTCATTCTGTAGAACATTTATGAGGTCAGGCACTGATGTTGGACAAGAATGCCTGGCTCTCAGTCTCCGTTCCAGTTCATCTCAAAGGTGTTTGATGGGGTTGACGTCAGGGCTCTGTGTGGACCAGTTAAGTTCTTCCACACCAAACTCATCCCACCATGGCATTATGGACCTTGCTTTGTTCACTGGGCCACAGTCATGCTGAAATAGAAATGGGTCTTCCCCAAATTGTTTCCACAAAGTTGGAGGTATAGCTCTGTCCAAAATGTCTTGGTATGCTGAGGCATCAAGATTACTCTTCACTGGAAGTAAGGGGCCAAGCCCAAACCTTGAAAAACAGCTCCACACCATTATCCTTCCCCCACCAAATTTTATAGTTGGCACAATGCAGTCAGGCAGGTAACGAGGCTCATCAAAACAGAGAAGCGTGATTCGTCACTCCATAGAACGTGTCTCCTCTGCTCCACAGTCCAGTGGCATTGTGCTTTACGAGAGCTCATCGAGAGCCAGACTGACGTTTACAATCAGCGGGAACTTTCCTGGTGGCCTGCTGCCTGACCTGGCCTGGCATTCAGAGCAGCCAGTGAAATAAACTAATGGTGAAATGATATAATGTTATTATACTAGAAAATGAGCTGGCGTTATTGCTCTGAAGTGGGCACAAATCCTTTCGGTTTAAAGGTTTGTTTTCTGGTTTCTGGTTTTTGTTCAAGTCAGGTTTTGACTTTGCATGCGTCTCTCGCTCTGACAGTTAAACAGAAGTGCTGTAATAAGAGTTGCGAACGTCTAGTGCTTTTGTGATTAAAGTTATGTATGAAGATTGTTTAAAAGTTTATAATATACTTGGAATTATATTTGGATGTTGTATGGATTTTGGTATTTGCTACTGTGTATTCATTTTGTTTTATTTTTGTTTCAAATTTTAATGAAGTGTAGCTTATGGTCACATTTTCAATGTTTTTTTCTTCCCTTTTCCCTCAGAGTGACTGAATAGGCTACACAAAATGTTATATTTTATTTTTTTATTAATGAAACACGTATGTGAGTGGAATGATTTTTGTTTTTAAATGTACCTGCTCTTCTTTATTTCATGATAAGTTTGTGAATGAATGTGTCTTGCTTTTACTTTGTTTTAATAATTTTAAAGTGCGCCTCTCGCACTCTGACAGTTAAACCTTAATGCTATGATGACGGAGTGACTGAATAAGGTCACATGAAATGTTTCTTAGTTTTTCGTTTACTAAGTGCATTCTTTAAAAAAGGCTTGAAAGTATTTTATGGCACCATTTGTCCATTGAAGAAATTCAAAGTGGTTTTTTTTGACCAACACTTCAAACTTTGTGGTAAAGTCTTCAGCATTACCATCCAGACACTGACAGCAAACATAATCTCTGCACTGTGGATTCCACTGACAACTACTTTTTGAGGTTCAGTGCTTGTTGCACATTTGTTTTGATATAAATATTACAGAACTACATGATTTATTTATTTATGAACTGTTGTTTCACAGTCTATCAGAGGTTGTCTTGAGACTAATATTTAGGAGTGAAATGTGTATGTAAAAGCTGAATCTACAATCTTCACTTTTTTAAAAAACAGTGTTTGTTGGTTTTTTGAGTCTGTGCCTGTAGAAGAAAACTGATGTATATTGTGTGACCTGGCCTAGGTTAGATTTGGGATTCCTGGCCTGAATAAGTTTCCCAGTCTGGCCCTGACTCCATCCGACACTTGGCATTACTCTTGGTGATATGAGACTTGCATGTAGCTGCTCAGCTATGAAAACCCATTCCATGAAGCTCCCGCTGCACAGTTTTTGTGCTTACATTAATGTAAGTGGAAGTTTCAAACTTCAGCCAGAAGTAGATCATTGGTGACTTTTACACACCATGCACCTTAGCAGTCGTTGACCCCACGCTGTGATTTTACGTGGTCTTCTGCTTCGTGGCTGAGTTGCTGTTGTTCCTAAACACTTCTGCTTTTCATTAATTCCTCTTACAGGTGACCGTAGAATATCCAGCAAGGACGAAAGTTCATGATCCATCTTATTGCAAAGGTGGCATCCTACCACAGTACACAGTACCACGCTTAAAGTCACTGAGCTCTTCAGAGCGACCCATTTTGTTTCACAAATGTTTGTAAATGGAGACTGCATGGCTAGTTTCTTGAATTGATACACCTGTGGCAATGGGTCTGATTGAAACACCCGAACTCAATAATATAGAGGTGTGTCCCAATACTTTTGTCCATATAGTGTACCTTCTGTACAAATGATTGTATGCAAATACAGATATGTAGGGACTACACTGCATCATTCAGGAAAGAGTAGGGATAAATGAACTTTCATAAGATGTATGACATGAGGCTGTCATGGTATGCCACTTTTGCCACAAGTCAGTGTGTGAAATGCCTGATTTTCTAGATCTGTTTTTATTGTCAAGGGGAAGTGTTCAGGAGCAGCAGCAGCGGCTCAGCAATAAACACTGCTGAAAGAGCACCTACTGTAGCATATACAAATGGCCTGCCCTCTTGTTGAATCATTCACAAAAGAGTTCTAAACTGTCTCTGCAAGAAATATCAGCACAAGAAATGTGCATCAGGAGCTTCAGGAAGTGCACCTGCACACAGGCCTATGATCACTATGTGTAACGCCTAGCATCAGCTGGAGTGGTGTAAAGCAAAAGACTTTGGACTCTAGAGCAGTGGAAACGTGTTCTCTGGAGTGATGACTCCCACTTCACAATCCGGCAGTCTGATGAACGAATTTGGGTGAGGTGGTTCCAGGAGAACACTACTATCCAGACTGCACAGTACTGTAAAGTTTGGTGGAGGAGGAATAATGGCAGGATTTGGGCTAGGCTCACTGGTCCCAGTGAAGGGTACTATGAATGTTACAACATATGAAGACATCTAAGACAATTGTGCACTTCCAACTTTCTGGCCAAAGTTTGTTGAAGGACATTTTCTGTACTACCTTGACTGTGCCGCTGTGCACAAATCCAGATACATAAAGACATGGAATAACTCGAGTGGCCTACACAAGCCCTGTGATCAGTGGAAAGACGAATTAAAGCTGTAATATCTATTGGGACACACACTCCATATTAATGCCTATGGTTCTGGAATGGGATGTCCAACAATCTTGTACAGGTGTGATGTCAAGTGTCACTTTGACCAAACAGCATAATCACCTACAAATTTAAGTTTAATAAGACAATTTGTCAGTTGTTGTGATTTGTGGCAAAGATGTTAAGAAATTGCTGGATGTCTATTTGGTATGTTGATATTTGGCAATCCCTGAGTGGTAATTGTTTTTTCACATGACCTGTGGGGGTCACAGCACAGGGTCAGCCATTGTAGAGCATCCCTGGAGTAATTTTCAGGTTAAGGGTGTTGCTCTGGGCAGCAACAGACTAGGACCCCTTCTGTCAATAACAGGACTTGGACCAGCAACCTTTCAGGTACCAGTGTACAGTAATTTCTTAGCTCTTTGGTTGCAAATGACCAGTAGTTGCAGTTCGTCCGATATTTTTTTAGGCAGTGAAGCAGTGATCCCTGATACTGTGAGACAGCAGAGCTAATCAAAGTTCCACATAGTAGTTAATTCGTAAAGTAAGTTATCTGTGTCTGTCTGTATGTCTGTCCGCTTTTCATGAGAGAACTACTTAACAGATTTAGAGCAGTTTTTTTTTTCTATAATTCACTTGAATGTTCCAGTTGATTTTGTGACTTTTCTAATTGCGCTAAGTATTATAGTTTGCTTGCAGGAGCGATTTATTCGCACTAATCCGATACTGTGGCTGCAGGCCAAGGGGAGAGGGAAGCATGACGTCAGGAGTGGAGAGCCAGGCAGGGCCCTCATCACTCACGCACCAGCCTCCATGCGAGTCGCTGTACCTCTAGCGACGTTTTGGAGTGTTCCTTGCCTCCACTTAGCTAGCTATACCTGTTTTTTTTTATTGATTTTTAAAGTTTGTCTTGTTTCACTACTACGCCAGCAGAGCCGGGGGGGGATAGCTAATATGGTATAAAAACAATGCTAATAAGATAATGTTCTCAAATTTGCTTTTTCCATATCAGAGCCAGGGCAGCTCAGAGAGCAAGACACGAAACCACCATGGTAACGTGATCACAGGCTTTTGTCCAGTATCCAGTGTGAATTGTGGGACCTTCTCCACAGAGCTACAAAGTGACATTTTCTAAACAACATCCACTCAATTCATTTTGCCGCAGGTGGACTCCAGTCAAGTTCTCGACACGTCTGGAGGAGAATTAAAGCAAACAGGAGGCACCCGAGCACAATTAGGAGTAGTCTGAATATGTCTATTATGGATTTTTAATAAATTTGCCAATCTTTCAGAAAACATGTTTTCACTTTGGTATTATGGGTTATTGAGTGTAGATTGATGGGCAATAATGTCAAATTTATTCATTTAAAATTAAATCTACAACACAGTCAAATGAAGGGGTCTGGTGACTTTTTGATTCCACTGTATATTGTGACTGGTAAGGTGCTGGCTTTGCTTTTACAGGATGTTTCTGATACAAGAAAGCACACTTTCTCATAAGGTTAAGTTATTTTGACACTGCCTCAGCTGTTGCAAATCCTTTACGTTAACAAAAAAAAACTTTTAAAGTGCCAGATCCTTCTCCCACAGCAGTGGGTTTTTGTGCCCACACCAAGAATCTGAACGACAGGAAGCCCACATGCAGCTCTATAAATGACACTTTTGAGTTTTCAGTGAAAATGGTGACTCAAGAGTGGTGTTGTGTTCTGTTATGATTACCAGGCTTATCATTTTTTAGTCATTTTTTTAAACTTTCCCGTTCATCTTCTTTAAAGAACAACTGTGGCTTGAAAAGAGCTCTTGTGCAACGTGAAGCCACAGCCGGAAATGATAGCTGCACTGTGCTTAGGGCCCGGCACTAGACTGACGTTAGCCTTGCAGCAGTGACTGGAGTGCCGTGAAGGAAGGTACAGAATACCACACTTTAAACCGCCTGCACTGGACAGGCTGCGAGGACACCGTCGTGTAAAAATGAACACATGCAGAGGAGCCCATATTTGGCTATTATACCGGCTCCACGTGTGTCCAGCTCAACCACTAGACGGCCACGCGTTCCTGCGGCGGTGCCTTCAACACACAAACGGTAAGCGCACTTCCTTATAACCATATAACTGCCGCTGCTTCAATTTCAAGGCTTCCTCAACTGAAATTTAGTAATCACACCCTCCCCCTTAAGATTACAGGTCGCAAGGTCGGGACAAATAATCCGACACGAGATTTTTCTTTCCCGACACATAGCGTACCTGAAATCTATAAGGCTGGAGTGACAAATACCAATGGGCCACACATGCATTTGAATGTTTCATTCGCTGCATCTATTGCAAAGCCCTATGGTCACTCTCTACCACAAACTCTGTTGACAAAAGGTAATATTTTAAACTATCAATTGCCCATTTCATAGCTAGTCCCTCCTGTTCCAACACTGCATATTTCTTTTCTCTATCAAACAGCTTCCGACTGATAAACAAAACAGGTCTCCTTTCTTCTCCTTCCCCCTGCATTAAAGCGGCCCCCAAACCTTCCCCTGAGACGTCAACCCGTAAAATAAAAGGTTTGGAAAAGTCAGGACAGTGCAATAATGCATTTTCACAGATAACTTTTTTTTTCAATGTAATAAAAGCATGTTCACATATCTCTGTCCATTTGATGTTTCTAGGGACTTGGTTTTTCAGGAGGTCAGATAGGGGTGGTGCAATACTTGAAAAGTTTGGAATGAACCAAAGGTACGACCCCACCAGTCCCAGAAAGGAACGGACCTGTCTCTTTGTTGTTGGCTGCGGATAATTCCGGATGGCAGCCACTTTGTCAACCTAAGGATGGATAATACCGCCCCCTATGGTGTAACCCAGGTATTGCACCTCGTCCTTGGATAAAACTGTTTTTTCTGGGTTTACCACCAAACCAGCATCTTTTAGACGGTCGAAAACGTCAGCAAGGTGCTTTAAGTGGTCTTCCCATGATGACTAAACACTACTACATCGTCAATATATGCTCTAGCGTAGCTTTCTGCACCTTGCAGCACTTTGTCCATCAGGTGTTGGAAATTGGCAGCTGCCCCATGTAAACCAAATGGCATTACGGTGAACTGGTATAGGCCTCCGGGCGCTCAAAATGCGGTAAGTGGCTTGGACTCCTCTATCAGTGATATCTGCCAATAACTTTTATATAAATCAATAGTTGTAAGAAATTTAGCCGGACCCAACTGCTCCACTAATTCATCTACCATTGGCATGGGGTAGGCATCAAAAGCAGATATTGCATTAAGTTTTGAATAGTCTACACAAAAATGCATTTGTCCATTTTTCTTTGGTACGAGTACAGCAGGACTGCACCATTTACTCACCGATGGTTCAACTATTCCAAGTTGTTTCATTTACTCCAGTTCCTCCTTGAAGACCTGCAAACGTTCAGGGATGCGGAAATATGCAGTTCTCACCGGACCTGGGGAGGTCTTATATTATGTTGTATAAGCTCAGTCTTACCTGACAGAGCTCCAAACAAACCCTCTGGAATGATCTGTTGGATATCCTGTCTTTGTTTGTCACTCAGGTGTTCCAGTGAGGGCAACATTCCAACATCTGGTCTGGAGGGCAAATACTGTTCCTCTGCCTCATCCTCTTCCAAGACACTTTGAATGAGAAACTGGAAGGAAGGGTTAGTATTCTCATGCCAAGCCTTTAACATATTTATATGAAATGTCTGTTTTGGCTTCCGTGGATGGTCAGGCATCTCAATCTCATAAGTGACTGGACCTTTCTGAGCTGTGACTGTATAAGGCCCCTGCCACTTAACTAGTAAGCTGCTCTCAGAAGTAGGCAGCAGCAAAAGTACCTTTTGTCCCACAGCGAGGTTACGTTCTCTTGCGGCTTTGTCATACCATGACTTTTGTTTAGTTCAAGCTTTCTCCAAATTTTCTCTCACCATCTGGGATAAGTAAGCAAACTTTTCCTGTAACTTGAGCACAAAAGTTAGCCCATTCTTTGATTCTGCTCTGTCTTTGTCTCCTTCTAGAGTCTCTCTTAGAACACTGAGAGGACCGCGTACATATCGATCATACAGCAGTTCAAATGGGGAGAATCCTGTTGATTACTGCGAAACCTCTCGATATGCGAAAAGCAGGTAGGGTAACCATTGGTCCCAATCAGACCCTGTCTCATTCACAAACTTGCACAACATCTGCTTTAATGTAGCATTGTACCTTTCTACAAGCCCATCAGTCTGCGGATGATAGGGTGTGGTCCTTAATCCCCTGATTCCTAACAAACTGTTCACTTGTCTCATCAGTTTGGAAGTCAGATTGGACCCCTGATCAGTCAAAAGCTCTCTGGGAATCCCTACCCTGGAGAATAGCTGTATAAGCGTCTTAGCTATACTGCTGGCATTGGTCTTCTTGAGGGGAAAGACTTCAGGGAACCGTGTCGCATAATCACACACTACTAAAATGTATTTATAGCCAGTGTGGCTCCACTCTAAAGACCCGACCAGATCGACTGCAATCCTGGAGAATGGCTCTTCCACTACTGGCAGTGGTATTAAGGGCACCTTATCTCCCCTATTTACAGGTCCTATTTTTTGGCACTTGGACATTTAGTGTATTTTGCCACATCTTTTGTTCAACCTGCCCAATAAAAATGTCTAGCAAGCTGTTCTGATGTCTTTACTTGCGGGCATATGTCCAGACCAAGGGCTGCTATGACTAAGAAAAAGCACTCAATCCCTCAGATCCTTCGGCAACACCAGTCTCTGTCCACTCTCGTCTTGGTGGTAAAGTATGTCATGCTCTATGACAAACTTTTCTCCGATTTTAGCCTGGAGTCCCCTTGCAGCCTTGTCAAAACAAACACTCAAGCTTGGGTCATCATGTTGAGTGGCGGCCACATCACTCGGGATGTCAAAGGCATATCCTGGAAGAATAGGTGAAGGTATAAAGTTACCAGCCTTCTGGGGAACGACCCAGAGCTTCTCTTGCCTCCTCTGACTCCAGGCTTTATGGTACGTGCGTGGGCTCTCAGCTATTGAAAAGGGCAGCTCATCCCAGTTATCATGGGATCTCTCCTGACCACGTGTCTCTGCCTGCAGAGCACTCTGCAGCAAGTCTTCAATACCCGGCACATCCAACCCTAAAAGTACTGGATTTGGCATGACCTCTTCACCATGAACACACCTCAGAGCTACGCTCTGCCCCAACTCAACCACTTGACCTTCCAGACACTCTCGTCTCACCAAAGACTGGGTGCTTCCGGTATCTATCAGTGCTTTGTGCTGCCGTCCTTCTATAGTAACCCTCACCACCTTCTCCCTATTTACTAAAGGAGTCTTCTTCGTTGGCAGTGGACAAGGTTCAAAACAAAATTTGGTCTCTCTTCTGTTGGGGCAATTCCTAAGAATGTGGCCTTTCTGTTTACAACCATGGCAAATCACTCCTTCCCTATAAACTCTTCTCTCAGGTAGGTGGACTACACTAACTGGACCACATCCTGTATCAACCCGAGACATACCTTTGGTCCGTTCCATTAGTCTAGGTTTCATGCAGACTTTGTCTTCTCTTCGCAGGTTCCTTGAACGATGAGCGGCCAAAAACACCTCTGCAAGGTCTGCAGCTTCCTTGGAGGTTTTAGGACGATGTTCCTCCACCCAGGTCCGCAATCTGCCATCGAACACCTGTAAAAGTTGTTCTAATAAAACAAAGTCAATTATTTGATCCACAGTGTGTTTATCAGGTTGTAACCATTTTGTACATAATTCTTTTAGGAGTGCAAGCAGCCCCTTTGGAGACTGTCCATGCTCCCACTCCACAGAGCGAAATCTAATTCTATAAGTTTCGGTGCTGATTTCAAATTTTTCTAGGACGGCCCCTTTAAGGCTGTCATACCTCAAAGACTCCTCCACTGGCATGGCCAAAAATGCTGCTCTGGCACTCCCTGACAGCAAGGGTACCAGACGGACTGCCCATTCCGACTTCGGCTAGCTACATACTGTCGCCATCCTGTCAAAGGTTGTTAAATAGTGCTTTATGTCCTCAAGCTCGGCAAATGGCATCAGGCAAGGATAATCCATGATTCTCACTGGTGAACCTCTGCTCCTCTCTGCAGGTTCTTCTGAGACTTGCAACCGTCACTGCTGCACCAGATCCACTTGTCCCTGCAGCTGGGTGAATTGGTGTTGGAGGCTCTTGAAATGATGTTCCAACCACCAATCCTTGTCCTCCTGGACAGCAACAAACTGATGCAAGAGTGTCTTCACAACTCTAATGTCACCAGTGCTGGTGGTATCCTCCGTGGCCTGAGCTGTACTGGAGTCAACTCCACGTCCACGATCAGGAGTTTCCACTCCAGCCTGTTTCTTTGGAGCCATACTGTATCTTCGTCTGTGCCCAAAAAACATGTTCTCTCTCTCCGACTTGATCGATCCCACTGCTGCCACCATAACTGATATCCCGTGTAATGGGAAGTGGCTCCAGCCTACACTCTGGACATTTGATAGTTCATGAACCAAATAGGATCAGTGGAGAAATTAGACACAGATAAAAATTGAAAGGTGAATGCTGCAAGTTTATTTACAAGAGTGATGCACAACCACAACGCAGTAGTGTCAGGTGGGCTTCGAGACATAGTCCTTCAACACTGACACTTCTTCAGAAATAAATAAAAACAAACAAAAGGAAAAATATGGTGTATTTACAAAAGCAGTGTACTCCTACAAAAACTACACACAAGACGCTCCTCCAGCAGGAAAGAAAAATGCACAAAAACAAGTGTGTGTATATACAAAAACAATTGCACCAAACCTAAAATCAAAAACTATCCCAGCACCAAATAAGTATATATACCTCCAACAAAAATGATCAGTAGGAGATATATAACTCTATATACGAAAGAATATTTACAAAAGCCACCAAAATCACAACTGCTCCTCCAAATAGCTCAGCAGTGCTTACTTATACCTCGCCTTTAGGTCCATTGACGACCCCTGTTGGCCGGTGACTCCTTAAATTTAACCCGCAAGATTGTCCAGCCAATCTGTCAAGCCGTCTACCTCACACACCTATCCAGGCAGACACTAGCGCGTTCAAGCCATACGCCGCGACACACTCCAGGCAACTATGTATTTAAAACCGAACCCTCTGGGATGGCCAACAGCTATGCTGAGCTCAAGCACACCCGTTGCCGACTCATCAGTAAGTAAAATCATTTCTTTAACATTAGGGGATCCCCATCTCAGACTCAAACAAATGCCGGCTTTCTCTTTTAGGTGTGCCGCACTTTAAACCGCCTGCACTGGGCAGGCTGTGAAGACACCGTCATGTAAAAATGAATACATGCAAAGAAGCCCGTATTTGGCCATTATACCGGCTCCACGTGTGTCCAGACACACTGCATCTCACAGTGATGACGGCCACGCGTTCCTGCGGCGGTGCCTTCAACACACAAACGATAAGTGCACTTCCTTATAACCATACTAGCTGATTACCCAGTGGCTTCGCTCACTGAGTGCAAGGGAAAAAAATAAAATGTAATATATAAATTATTAAACAGTAAAACATTAACATGTAAGAAGTAAAGATACATTGAGCAGTACTGGAGTGCTTTAAGGTTAAGTACATTTTAAAGGCGCTATAACACAACAGGTAAGTAGCACTAACAGCAGCTTAAATGTATTTGGATCATTTCTCGGTAGCAGATCCCTTGTGAAAGGTGCTACACGACCGCTGTGGTATAGAAATTACATTTTCTATGCGACCCTGCAAATTTCTGCCTGACAACCTTGCACTACATGCCTGTGATTTAAGAGAAAAATTATTCAGAGAAATGTGGATGCTGTCCTTCCGTGCTTAACGGGCAGAAGGTCCAAACAATTCCTATGTCCAAAATCTAACATGAAGAGGTTGGTACATCTTTTTAGATGTAAACACTCCATCGTCTTAAAAGAATTTATCACAAAAGCAATCTTGAATGTTGCGGGGTTTTAGTGACCTGAACTTACCTTAAGGGACAGTAAGTAGTTGTGCAGCGCAATTTACAAAGAGAGTTTTCTTTGATGGTGCAGATCACACTCATTCGCAAAGATTTCGAGTCTCCCAGGAGCCGAGGGGCACTCGAAGTGTCACAAACAGTGCAAGAAGAGAGGACGGCACCCAAAACTGCGAAGCTCTCGACCCGGCGGAGCAGCCCAACATTCCTCGCCTCCCAGCACCCACTTTGTTGTCATGACCCCTCGGCGTTGAAAGCAGTGTCGCCTTCACATTGTTTACAGCTCGGTGCAGTTTAAAAGTAGAAAGACGCAAAGCTGTTTTCCTCATCTCTTCTACTATCAAGTACTGCCAATTAAAAAAAAGTTATAATGTGGCAGTTTCCGCAACAGTCACGTGGACGAATAAATAAAACTTCTCTGTTAGAACACACCTGGCGGCGGACGGCTCAGCGCTGGAGTCCAGAGAGGTGGGCTGGGAGAGGGCGACGCGGGGCGCACTTCTATGGGATAGATTGGCTTTTTTGTGTTTACTTCTTTTCAATATCAGTAAAATAACTCTCACACAAATAATAACAATTCGTAAAGACGATATAAAAATGGCGTCCACAAATGAAGTGATTAGTTACTGTATTACAGTTACTGTACTTGAAAATTTTAGACCCATCTCTAACCTGCCTTTCTTAAGTAAAGTTCTAGAGAAGGCAGTCATTATGCAGTTAAATGACCACCTCAATAAACATGCTATTCTTGATAAATTTCAGTCGGGTTTTAGAACAAATCACAGCACAGAAACTGCACTCGTTAAAGTAGTAAATGATTTGCGGGTGAATGCAGACAGAGGCCATTTATCTGTTCTCATCCTCTTAGATCTGAGTGCCGCATTTGACACCATTGATCATAATATTCTTAGAAATCACCTTAGTCAATGGGTGGGCCTCTATGGCAGTGTCTTAAATTGGTTTGAATCCTACCTGACAGGGAGAAAATTTTTTGTTAGTTGTGGGAATTACAACTCGAAGACACATGATATCCAATATGGTGTTCCACAAGGCTCTATCCTGAGTCCGCTGCTCTCCTCAATTTACATGCTTCCGTTAGGTCAGATTATCTCAGGGCACAACGTGAGCTACCATAGCTATGCTGATGACACACAGCTGTACTTATCAATAGCACCTGATGACCCTGATTCTATTAATTCACTAACAGAATGTCTGGCTTGTATCTCTGAATGGATGAATAGTAACTTTCTACAATGAGGCTATTAGAAATAAACTGGATACATTAGGATTAAAAGTCAAGACAGAGGTAAAAAGCTTAGGGGTAATTGTTGACTGTAATCTGAATTTTAAATCGCATATTCATCAGATCACTAGGACAGCATTTTTTCACTTAAGAAACATAAGTAAAGTTAGACCGCTTATATCACTGAAAGATGCTGAGAAATTAGTTCACGCGTTTGTTTTCAGTCGACTAGATTACTGTAATGCACTCCTCTCAGGACCCAAAAAAGACATAAATCGTTTACAACGAGTGCAGAATACAGCTGCTAGAATCCTAACTAGGAAAAGAAAATCCGAACACATTTCTCCAGTTTTAATGTCACTACACTGGTTACCTGTGTCATTCAGGATTGACTTTAAAATTCTGCTTATGGTTTATAAAGCCTTAAATAATCTCGCCCCATCTTATATATCGGAATGTCTGACACCTTATATTCCAAATCGTAACCTCAGATCCTCAAATGAGTGTCTCCTGAGAATTCCAAGAACAAAACTTAAAAGAAGTGGTGAGGCGGCCTTCTGCTGCTATGCACCTAAAATCTGGAATAGCCTGCCAATAGGAATTCGCCAGGCTGATACAGTAGAGCAGTTTAAAACACTGCTGAAAACACATTACTTTAACATGGCCTTTCTATAACTTCAATTTAACTTAATTTAACTTAATCCTGATACTCTGTATGTTCAATTTCCTCATAATAACTATTCATGGTGGCTCAAAAATCCGTACTGATCCGTACTCTCTCTTCTGTTTCTTTTTTCCGGTTTCTTTGTGGTGGTGGCCTGCGCCACCTCCACCTACTCAAATCTTCATGATGCTCCAACAATGATGGACGGATTAAAAGCCAGAAGTCTACGTGACCATCATCATCATCAAGCCCTTCCGTGAGAACCCTAAATCCAAAGAGGACTGTTTCATTTATGTTAGGTAGAATGCCCAGAGGGGACTGGGCGGTCTCATGGTCTGGAATCCCTACAGATTTTATTTTTCTCCAGCCGCCTGGAGTTTTTGTTTTTCTGTCCCCCCTGGCCATTGAACCTTACTCTTATTCGATGTTAATTAATGTTGATTTATTTTGTTTTCTTATTGTGTCTTTTATTTTTCTGTTCTTTATTATGTAAAGCACTTTGAGCTACTGTTTGTATGATAATGTGCTATAGAAATAAATGTTGTTGTTGTTGTTGTTATTATAATATGTTCTGTGGTCATACGTAATTTCTGTTTCAAACACGAAAAGAATTGTATATTGTAATGGATGGCCGGCCATTTATCCTGGCCAATACCCCCAAGCCGCCAGGTGGAGCCCTCCTTGCAGCGTGGAGGTCCCCAGAAGACCAGCAGGGCATCATGGACATTGGAGTTTTTATGCAAAGCCCTGCTGGATGCCGTGGGGGCCACAGGAGGGAGCTGCAGGGAGGACCAAGGGCTTCTTCGTGCCCTGTGACCCGGAGGTTCATCACAGGAAGAGCGACGGGCTTCCGGGTTGAAGAAAGGGACGATTTACCCTGACCCGGAAGGGAAAAGGACTCATGGACTATTGGGTAGAAACACTTCCGGGTCAGGGATTATAAAAGGACTGTGGGAGCTCCCAGACAACGAGCTGAGCTGGGTGGAAGGGTGGTAACGCGTCTGGGAGCTGGAGGATTGGTTTATTGTGTATTATTGTGATTTATTGGTGATTTATGAGTATTGTGGAGGAGAGTGTGCTTTGTACACTGTGGCAAGAAAATAAAGTCAACTTGAGGACTTTTACCTGGTGTCTGGAGTCGTGGACAGGGGTTCAAGGGAGCGAGAGCGCCCCCTATCGTTCACAGTGGCGTAGCCGGCAGGATACTCTAGCGTCGTTTGCAGAGGACCTGAATAAAAAATTTCTGTGGGAAACGAACCCCGAGAAGACTGCGGAATCAGGAATCACCACAGCATCGCCAAAACCCAAAAAAAAACGAGTCCAAAATGGGAAAAAAGAAGGGAAAGCAAAGCGACAACGCCAGCGGGAGTGCCGTAGGTGCAATGGCCGGCCGGGAGGAGTTAAGGAGAGGCCTTACAAGTCCGGAGAAACCTCCAGGAAGCAGCGATCCCTCTAAGGTACGTGCCGGGAACGACATTAAAAATCCTTTTATTGTTTCTCACCTTGTCCCGTGCATGTACCTTGGAGATGACCACCTGGAGGCTCCGAGGGGAAAAGGAGACTGCCCCGAAGACGACGGCCTTCTCTTGTCGAAGCCAGAGCACCTAGAAATCGACTTCCGCATGATGGCAGCCGACAAGGGACACGGTAGCAAACCCGGTGCAGTCTGGGAAGGAGGAGCTTCAGCGCCCTGCTGTTTGCACCTTCAAGCCCAAGAAACGGACTTGGTCTTTCCGAAGGGGGAGGAGGCGGCGAGGCATCGCTCAAACCACAAGAAGGTAAGGAGGGTCGGGAAGTAGCTGATCGGGATGCCGAAAAAATATTAAAGGCAGACCGCAGTTCGCCGAAGAAGGCAACTCGAACCTCCGAGAACTCCAAATCCCAGAAGCCTCCAGCGAGATCCGTCAGAGCACGTGCCTGAAGCAGGCGTGCTCATTGGCTCCCGGTCGGCAGGTAACACGAACGAGGAAGTGAGTGTCCTGCCGGTCGAAATGAATAATTATATAAACTTACGGGAGCTCGAAAAACTAATCGAGCCCGTAGCGAGTGTCTTGCAGGTCCTGACGACCATTGAAAAGATCGTCGGGGATTTGGGAGCGGCAGCCAGAGAGCCGTTGGAGAAGGTGAGGGCCTACGTGCGGCGATTTGGTGAGGAGCCTCCCGTAATGAATGATGCGGCGATACAGGTGAGCGAGACCCGTATCGTATATAATAGAGGGACGCGGTGTGATCCGGGCCCGCGTTTAATAAGTAGCGGGTGCCAATACACGGCGTACCCTACAAGAAAGGTCGGTACGTTAACCGAGTGGTCGGCGGAAGGGCTAATCGATCCGGGGCAGCTAGACAGTGCTGACTCCCGGGCGAGGCAGCCCTGAAGAGCCGCCGCCGGTAATTTATAAATCAAGAGGGGTGCAGACAGTAAAGGGGCTCTCTTCTTGTAATAGAGAGACCCAGACTGTATATAAGCCCCAGATTAAACAGGAGGGCTCTAAGATAAAACGGGGGTCTCCTGAAAGAAAGAAAAAGAGACAGAAAAGTCAAAGCACCGTAGAGGCGGCAGGGTTTCTCTCCCAGCACAAGGGGCGGACCTAACGTTTCCTTATTGTTTTCAGTCCCGTAGGGGAAGAATACCAGGAGGACAAAGGCAGTGTTACGGGTGCCGAAGGTTGGGCCATATTTGGCGGAACTGTCCTTGGAGAGAGGGGGACAAGAGGTCAATTTGGAATAATATTCCCCCTAGGTTCTCCAGGGACCAAGATGTTCATTTTAATCAAGGCTCAACCAGGACGTCCTCTTGGAGGAAGACTTCCCTCTCGGGGCAGGCCGCTCCGAATAATAATTCGTCGCTGGGGGGGGAATACTGTAATGGATGGCCGGCCATTTATCCCGGCCAATACCCCCAAGCCGCCAGGTGGAGCCCTCCTTGCAGCGTGGAGGTCCCCAGAAGACCAGCAGGGCATCATGGACATTGGAGTTTTATGCAAAGCCCTGCTGGATGCCGTGGGGGCCACAGGAGGGAGCTGCAGGGAGGACCGAGGGCTTCTTCGTGCCCTGTGACCCGGAGGTTCGTCACAGGAAGAGCGACGGGCTCCTGGGTTGAAGAAAGGGACGATTTACCCTGACCCGGAAGGGAAAAGGACTCATGGACTATTGGGTAGAAACACTTCCGGGTCAGGGATTATAAAAGGACTGTGGGAGCTCCCAGACAACGAGCTGAGCTGGGTGGAAGGGTGGCAACGCGTCTGGGAGCTGGAGGATTGGTTTATTGTGTATTATTGTGATTTATTGGTGATTTATGAGTATTGTGGAGGAGAGTGTGCTTTGTACACTGTGGCAAGAAAATAAAGTCAACTTGAGGACTTTTACCTGGTGTCTGGAGTCGTGGACAGGGGTTCAAGGGAGCGAGAGCGCCCCCTATCGTTCACAATATATATATCTATACTAATAAAAGGCAAAGCCCTCACTGACTGACTGACTGACTGACTCACTGACTGACTGACTCACTCACTCACTCACTGACTCACTCACTGACTCACTCACTCACTGACTCATCACTAATTCTCCAACTTGCCGTGTAGGTAGAAGGCTGAAATTTGGCAGGCTCATTCCTTACAGCTTCCTTACAAAAGTTGGGCAGGTTTCATTTCGAAATTCTACGCATAATGGTCATAACTAGAAGCTATTTTTCTCCATTTACTGTAATGGAGTTGAGCTCGAAAGCCATGGGGGCGGAGTTTCGTGTGACATCATCACGCCTCCCACGTAATCACGCAGTACATAGAAAACCAGGAAGAGCTCCAAAAACCGCTGAAGAAAACATGCATTATATAATTAAGAAGGCAGCGAAACAATTAGAAGCGAGCGAGTGACATATAAAACCATATTCAGCGGCTCATGTGAACTGACGCAGTGCGCAGACAAAAAGCAACAGTTCCAAAGAGTGCTGAACAAAAACCGAATTACACTGCTACGCTCAAATAGACAAACCACACGCTGTGGCACAATAGTAGAGCCTTCGCCTCTAGCGCCGACGTCCGAGGTTTGATTCCCGAGAGGGGATGCACTGAGTATGTACGCGCACTTCCCGATTCATTTTAGTCTCGCATCCCCTTGGTTTGAGACGTATGAAAAATATGCGTTAACGAGAAAGACAGATCACCAATTGAAGCTTTATGAATAATGGATACTTTATTCGCGATCAATGATTGTTTTGGTAAAGCCATACTCAGTGTATTCATTAGATGAACGGTAAAAAAGTAAGAGCGAGGGAGAGTAACTTATTGAGGCACACAGGCAAAACCACAATAGCACGCGGGCTCAATGTACTGTAGCGCGCGTCAACTAGATCTGAATTGCGCGATCACATTTGAAAAAATATATCTTTTCAAGTTCTATTTAGTCCATATGTGTCAAACTCAAGGCCCACGGGCCACATCCGGCCCGGCGTGTAATTATATCCGGCCCGCGAGATCATTTTATATACTGTATTATTGTTATTAATGGCCCGGGATATGAAGCGCTGGTAACACAATAAACTACAGATCCCATAATGCAGCGCTTCAGCTGCCTTGCCGAACACTTACCGCGTTAATCAAGTCTAGCTTATGATGCTGCAAGTTATTGCGAAGCTAGCCCACACGATGCCAAAGAGAAAAGGTGATTCTGAACATAGAGCCTTTAAAAACCGATGGGAGGCTGAGTATATGTTTACTGACATTGCCGGTAAACCCGTGTGTCTCATTTGTGGAGCTAATGTGGCTGTAATTACAGAATTTAATCTAAGATGGCACTATGAGACAAAACATCAAGATAACCTGAAAGACCTGAATGCAATGCACAAGATACAGAAAGCAGAAGAGTTAAAGAAGAATCTGACACTTCAGCAGACGTTTTTACCGTACAAAATCACAAAGTGATTTCAAGTGAAGCTACTTTTATGGGAGACACAAATGCACCAGTGCAACTTGCCCCACTTTCCCTGTTGCCAAGTAATGTTGAACCAAGTCGGCACTACGGTGTTCCCAAATACGCACTTTGCTGATAAACTGAGCGCACTGCACACTGAGTTCACACGGCGCTTTGGTGACTTTGAAGAACAAAAAAAGAATTTTGAGTTGTTTCGCAACCCATTTGCCGTCGATGTGGAAACTGCACCTGTGCAGATTCAGATGGAGGTGATTGAGCTGCAGTGTAATGGCACACTGAAGGCAAAGTACGATACTGCACAGCCCGCACAGTTTATTCACTCCATTCCCGCATAAATGCTCCAGCTCCGTCTACATGCGGCTCGCACCCTGTGCATGTTTGGTAGCACATATCTGTGTGAGAAGCTCTTCTCAGTCATGAAGACTAACAAAACAGCACACAGGAGTCGCCTCACTGATGAGCACCTGCAGTCCATCCTGAGAATCTCCACAACACAGAACCTCACACCAAACAGAAACGAACTTATTGCCAAAAAAAGATGCCAGGCGTCCAGCTCTGATAAAATGACATATGAGCAAAGACAACTGAATGATTTGATTTGTTATTGCTGAAAGGAACACATTTTATTTATATTTCCAGGTTTTGTTATGCAGCATGTTCATATTTGAATTTGTATTTCACAGGTGTTCGAGAGAATGCCAAGAGTGTGCAAAGCAGTAATCAGAGCAAAGGGTGGCTATTTTGAAGAAACTAGAATATAAAACATGTTTTCAGTTATTTCACCTTTTTTTGTTAAGTACATAACTCCACATGTGTTCATTCATAGTTTTGATGCCTTCAGTGAGAATCTACCAATATAAATGGTCATGAAAATAAAGAAAACACATTGAATGAGGAGGTGTGACCAAACTTTTGGCCTGTACTGTATATATTTATATATATATATATGTTTATATGTGTGTGTGTGTGTGTGTATATGTATATATGTAGATATGTATGTATATATATATGTTTATATATATATATATGTATATATGTGTATGTGTATATATGTAGATATGTATGTATATATATGTTTATATATATATATATATGTAGATATGTATGTATATATATATGTTTATATATATATATATGTATATATGTGTATGTGTATATATGTAGATATGTATGTATATATATGTTTATATATATATATATGTATATATGTGTATGTGTATATATGTAATATATACATATATATATATATATATATACATATATATATATATATATATATGCCAGCAATACTCATAACAGTGACAAAACAATTACATTGACAATCATGTTACGTTATTTTCAAAATGTTTCCTTTTCTTTTTCATTACTTCTTTAGCACACTACTTCTCCGCTGCGAAGCGCGGGTATTTTGCTAGTAGATAGATAACTGCCACTGCTTCAATTTCAAGGCTTCCTCAACTGAAATTTGGTAATGCGCGGCACAGGGACCTTCTCCACAGAGCTACACAAGTGACATTTTCTAAACAACATCCACTCAATTCAGTTTGCCGCAGGTGGACTCCAGTCAAGTTCTCAACATGTCTGGAGGAGAAGTAAAGCAAACAGGAGGCATCCGAGCACAATTTGGAGTGGTCTGAATATGTTTAGGAACAAATTATGGATTTTTAATAAATGTGCCAATCTTTCAGAAAACAGGTTTTCACTTTGGTATTATGGGTTATTGAGTGCAGATTGATGGGCAAAAATGTCAAAATGTATTCATTTAAAATTAAAACTACAACACAGTCATTGAAGTGGTGTGGCGACTTTTTGATTCCACTGCATATTGCGACTGGTGAGGCGTTGGCTTTGCTTTTACAGGATGTTTCTGATACACGAAAGCAAACTTTCTCATAAGGTTAAATTATTTTGACACTGCTTCAGCTGTTGCAAATCCATTATGTTAACAAAAAAACTTTTATAGTGCCAGATCCTTCTCCTACGGCAGTGGGTTTTTGTGCCCACACCAAGAATCTGAAAGACAGGAAGCCCAACTGCAGCTCTATAAATGACACTTTTGAGTTTTCAATGAAAATGGTGACTCAAGAGTGGTGTTGTGTTCTGTTATAATTACCAGGCTTATCATTTTTTAGTCATTTTTTTAAACTTTCCAATTCATCTTCCTTAAAGAACAACTGTGGCTTGCAAAGAGCTGCGTTGCTTATGCAATGTGAAGCCACAGCCGGAAATGATAGCCGCACTGTGCTTAGGGCCCGGCACTAGACTGACAGCGCCTTGAGGTGCTAGACTGACATTGAAGGAAGGCACAGAATACAACAAAACAGGTCATTCAAGTTTAAACTGGAAGAAAAAAAAAGCTGAAACAAACATCCACACAAAGAAAAACAAGAAAAGGCTGTCCAGTCATGTAGTTATTAACAAAATATCCACAAGTCACCAGTGCAGAAACTCTGAGATGTATCATCATACAATCACTGCACTAATGATACTTAGAAAATACAAGCAGCATTCTTTTAATCACAGTAGATGAAATTTAAACATTTTCAGCAAAATTACAAGGCATTTGATCAAAACAGATCAATCACTCTAAGATAAAAAGTTTAGATTACACTCCAAAAATATTAATAATAATAATAGTCTTGTAAAGTTACATTGGGTAAATATTTACAGCAAACAATTAAATGTAAAATATCACAGGTACACATTTCAGCTTGTACTCAGTGTCATGACTGCTCCTCAGCAAATACAACACAATTCAAAAATATATATTCTTTAAAGTATGCAATGATAACTTGTGATATAGTGGGTCTGCGTCTTTAAACGGATGGCCTGTTTTTAAATAAATAACTGCTGCTTAAATAACTGGGTGTGGTAGTGCGGCTGGAACAGTTTCTGGGCCCGTGGGCATTTCTGCACTGAAGTGCACAGGTGTGGGATCACCCATGTTTGTAACTAATGCCGGTGGGGAAAAAGAAAAAAAGAGAAAGGCAGAAACAAGGAGGGAGGTTAGAGAGAGAAGGCAGGAGGTGTTAAGAGCCGGCGCGGGTAGAAGTTTCACACAGTTCTATAAAGCAAAATTTTAAAAAAAAAGTTATTTTAACTAAAATATCATTTGCCGATTGAGTTACGAAAGATACATTAGGATTCTTTCAATTCACAGGATTAGTCGATATGCTATAAATGAATTGTAGAAAATAACGGTTAGTTTACCCACTAGATCAGGGGTGGGCAATGTCGTTCCTGGTGGGCCGCAGTGGCTGCGGGTTTTTGTTCCACCCCAATTGCTTAATAAGTAGCACTTATTGCTAAAGTAACACTTCTACTTCATTTTCGTTGTCTCGCTGATTAAGATTTTGAACCCTTATTGCTTATTTTAGTCTTAAACAGCTGTATTCTCATTTTTTAAATAATCCTTATTAACAAAAAGATGCAAATGCAGTTCTCCGTTTAGCTTGTCTCCATTTACACCTGTGTGGATTTATTGTGCACTGTTTGGTTTAATTAAACACTTGGAAGGAAAGGGAAGTGAAAAAAGTGAAGGACTGAGATCTACTCATCCATTTTAGCCTTCAAATTTGGATGATATCCTTACAAAGGAAAATGACTTGACATAACAGAGTTAAAGCGCTTAAAAAGCAATGAAATTAAATTATTGGCAACAATTGTTTTCTAATTAAGCAACTGGGTTGGAACAAAAACCTGCAACCTCTGTGGCCCTCCAGGATGGACTTTGCCCACCCCTGCACTAGATAGTCTAAGCTCATCTGAAATAACTCCAAACACTCCTGTATCAGGATATGTGGTTTGTGGTGATCGTAAATCCTACACTGTCTGACAGATTAGAAAAAAAATCTTTCCCAAATTGGCTTTAATTATCGACAATCCCAAAACAGATGACCTACAGAAGCTGGAACCACCTAGCATCGTTCACAGTGATGGTCAAATCTCTCATGTATTTTAAATAGTTTTAATTTGATTTGATGTGTACAGTCCACAGTCTTACACTGTGGTTTGCAAATATTGAATGAAAATGTATGAATGTGTTTCATATTCCACGCCTTTCCTAAGATAATGATAGGAAGGTCCCAACAATGCTGAAGGTGGTCTATCAGTGAGCACTCAGACAATATTTGATAAAGTCATGAGATGCTGCTAATATTCTTCTATACTTAAAGGTATTTTATGAACAGAACAGTAACAAGCAATGGCAAAGGAGATCTAGCCAGGCCTGGCCTGTGAAGGCTTTTGTGAAAGTTTTCAAGGCCTCACGCTATTTTTCTTTGGAGGAAACTTTCTTTATTACATTCCCCATTTTCTTTTGGGGTTGTGCAGGCTGAAGGTCTGCTCCCAGATTTTGGAGTAAAGCTCCCCATGACAGTGGGCCTCTGTGGAGCTTTGAGGCCTACCTCTGGAGACTAAGCCTTGCTTTGAGTTTCACAAGCTGGCAAAAGCCAGACACCAATCATCTATACCAAGGGTGGGCAAACTACGACCCCGGCAGCCACATGCGGTCCACGACATCAATTTGTGCAGCCCGCACACAAATTTAAAACCTTTGTGATTTTGTTAACAAAAATGACAGTGGCGTCAATTTGAGGGGCTTACACACAAGTTCAAAACTTTCATAATTTTATTAACAGAAACGACAAATACAATACATAATCAGTGTGTGTTTTGGAACATGTGAACAAACCGGCAAGCTTGTTTATAATGTTACACATGTGTTTACAGAAGTGCGTGTAACTGTACACATTCACTGACGTTTCGACTGTACATAGTCAGAAGAGGCACTTTGAGCTGCATTATTTGTATGAAAATGTGCTATATAAATAAATGTTGTTGTTGTTGCTATGTAAGCACACGCATTTGCATGCACATGTTTAGATTACTCAGATAAATTCAGCCATCATCATCCAAGTGCTGTATTATTTTTTATTTTTTTTTATCCCTAACAATGAGTACTGCTGTAAAACAACATAAAACTGAAGATTAATGTCATGTTTCTAGATGAAGATAAGCTTTAAAGTACAAAAAAAAATGCAAATAATCCCAATAGCTCAAAGTAAACAGTAAACGATAATAATTAAAGAATTAAAAATGAATGAAATAGACATAAAAAAAGGAACTTAAACATATGGTGGGTGGGGGGGAATCTCTGGCTTAATACAATTGATAAATTATAATAAATAGATTATTTACATTTGGCTGAGGACAAAAGGTATTCAAACACAAGTCAACATGTTAATTTTCCCCTTGGATGATTACAACATCCCTTCTAGAAAACTTTGATCACATTTCACATGCAACTCCTATAACTGAGAGCCTCAAACTATTCAATCCAGCAGCCATACCCACCTGCACTTCAGAACAAGTCGTCCACCTAAAGCTAAGGATGTTCGGGTCCGGCCAGTACTTGGATGCTATGACTATTTAAGAAATGGTTGGGTTGCCGAGAGGCGTTTTTGAGGCCAGCAGGGGGATGCTTACCCTGTGGTCTCTGTTTGGATCCCAATGCCCCAGTGCAGTGACGGGGACACTGTGCTGTAAAAATTGGTGCCATCCTCTAGAAGAGACCTTAAACAAAGGTTCTGACTCTCCTTAGTCCTTTATAAAAAGTTGGATGTTTCCCTTCTCCTGACTAAATTGCCCATCTCCTTCATCCATTTCTGAACCCCCCTAACTATCACCATCGATAATCAGCCAATTATCTCTCTTGTCTCTTCATCACCTAATTACCAATGTGTGGGTGGATGCTGCACATTGGTGGTGGCTGAGGTGAGTCCACCCTCTCTCTATGTAAAGCACTTTTGAATGTCTTGAAAATCGCTATATAAATGCAATGTCTTCTCCTATTTTAATCTACAGTACCCCACTTTCTTAATACTGTCTGTCCTGAGATTGCACTTTGTACTGACAGACAAAACTGACCAGGCTGTGCCTGAAGTGATATGAAAAATGTTATGTGAGGTTCAAAATGTCATTACTGTTTTTGCTAAAATGTATTAACACTTTAAAACTAAAAAAAAAGAGTCACGTGAATTAAAAGTGAATGAATAGTTAGTATGATACAGATTACCAATTACATAAAATCCTGTACATGTGTTCAAAACGAGGAAAAAATGAATTCAACAGCCACATTGCAACTTACAAAAATATTCACTTTAAAATAACAGCACCAGCTGTTTGTGATTTCCATGTTGTACATTCAATTTATGAATCTGTCTGTTTTCTATCTGTGCTTATCTAGAGCTGGGGTATGGGGCACTCTGTCCTAGCAAGTATCAGGCAAAAGGCAGGAACAACACAGGACAGAACAGCAGCTCATCGCAGGGTGAAATCACAGACACCCCATACACTCACCAGTGCTGATTTAACAACCGCAAATCACATCATCTGCATGTCTTTGGATGTTTGGAAGAAATAAGGGACAACATGCAAACTCCATGGTTGAAGCATCTGGGCTACAAATCCCAGGCTCCATGTTGCAAAGGCAGCAGTGCCAGCACCACACCACCGTGCCACCCACATTTTGATTATTATGTGATAAAAGTTAGATGCATTTTCTAGGTAATTATAAAAACAGACACCAGAAAATATACAGTGTGAGAGAAGCACAAAAGAAATTTTAAGCATGCTTTTACAGAAGGCAAAAAAAAAAAAACAAAGCCAGCCCTTTATATGTTCTTTTCACTTTTGTAAGACCTTTTTATTTTCTCTTTAGCACCTTCGACTTCCTTTCTTCTGCTTCCTGAAGAACTTGAAATTTTTGCAAGTCATCTCTCTTCCCTCACAGTTTTCCTTATGGGCGGGGGCTGGGGACTTCGGCTGAGCAGTTAAACACATTTTTGAGAAGGTTCTGAAAGTTCCTTGTGTACTTGAGGATCCTGTGTACAATCCCAGTGGAATAATAAAGCCATGCAGCCCACACAAAGGTTAATGACATACACTCGCCAGAGAGCAAGAACACACAGATAAGCCTGACAAACGCAGAGACGGTTCACAGCCACCCTCGCTGCAGGAGATTTAGCTCACCTACTCTGAGCAGCAAGGTTACATCCCTGGGGTCAGGGAGTAACATGATAGTAACTAAATATTATTGCCCTGATACAATCGCACTTGTATTTGAAGCAAATTCAAGAAGTTACACCTCAGGGACATCTTGTGTGATTTAAACCATGTAGTGCCCATGGTGTGCAAAATGGCAGATCAGTGACCAACTTACTGTATCAGAGGTAAATGCCTGTCATCCCAGCCTTGTCCAAGTCCTCCACCACTCCCTCTTACACTTTATCTATTATACAGTGCCTTTCACTCTATCTATCTATCTATCTATCTATCTATCTATCTATCTATCTATCTATCTATCTATCTATCTATCTATCTATCTATCTCTATCTCTCTCTCTCTATCTATCTATCTATCTATCTATCTATCTATCTATCTATCTATCTATCTATCTATCTATCTATCTGCAGTACTGTGAAAAAGTATTTACCCCTTCTCAATAGCCACTGGTTCAGCATATTATACACAATGAATGACCTCAGACCTTCAGAGGAAATGTGATATTAGAGTAAGAGAACCTGTATGAAAGCACATAACATTTTTTTTTAGTTATTATACTTTTCTTTATACAAAGAATACTTGGCGGCAGCACTTTTAACAGTTGTAATGTTCAATGAACGCTTCCTCTAATTTCATATCAATGTTTTACATTGCTGAAGAGCATTTTTTGACCACTCTTCTTAGTAGAATTGCTTTAATCCAGACACATTGGTAGGTTTCTAAGCATGAACTTCTCTTTTAAGGTCCAGCCACAGCGTCTCTATTGGGTTCAAGTCACAACTTTGACTAGAATTGTGTTTCTTCTGAGCCATTCAGTTGTAGACTTTTGTGTTTTGACTCCTTCTCATGCTGCATACTTCAATTATGCTTCAGCTTCAAGTTGGAGACAAACGAACAGACATTCTCCTTAAGAATATTCTGGTAAAATGCAGAATTCACGACTCCTTCAATAATAGCAGGTTTCATCAGTCATCCCCATGCCATTCTACTAGCAACCCCATATTTTACTGTAGATCTAATGTTCTTACCGTCAAATGCCTACATAGTGGGGCCTGAGTCTTCAAAACACTTCTACTTTTGACTTGTCTGTTGTTTCTCCAAAAGGTTGGATATTATAGAGATGATTGGTTCCATTTCTTTTACTTTGCTAATTGCAGCACAGGTAGGTGAAGTGACTTTCTCAAGGTCATACATTGGTGTCAAAAGTGGGATTTGAATCCACAGCTGCAGGGTTTAACGCCCAAAGTCTTTACCACTGTGCCACAGTGCCTGGCTTTTCTTCCAGAATGAGTGTGATCTAACTGGAGCACAGCATTGTAAATTAGAGCATCTGATAGTTTTATTCAGAAGTGAGGACTACAGTTTTATAAACCTAGTCAAGCGATTTATTAAGACAAACAACTGTCCATGCATTTCACCAGATATTACTAAGCACACAATGCAAATACTTTCAAATTGCAAAACAAAATGTCAAAGCCCTACTTGAAAGATCTGATCCCATCATGTGACTTTGCTCAGATCTTTACTGAAGCTCAAGAGGAGACCCTTGTCAGAATACTTAAGAAGTATGTTTCAGGAGAAACATACGAGAAGCAGGAGACAAAAGACAAAGTCTCCATTTTATTTCTTTCTCATCTCATTGTTGTCTAGAAGAAACCAAAAAGATATTAAGGAGATCTCTTTTTTGATTTTTTTACTCCTATGGGTTGTTTGATTTGTGAAGTCCTTTCAAAGATAACAATCTTTGAGCACAGGAGCACAACTGCCAAAGCAGCTCTTGGCCTTTGATAAGGCAGTTGGAAAATGCAGACCTTTGAAGTGTATTGTCCTGATAGGAACAGGGCTTTTCTGGCCCTTGCCAAGGTAAAGATGCTGAGGTAGCCAGCCTCGGTCCTTGTGATCTATGATGGGAATGAGTAATGTATGAATGTTGAATAAGTGGGGTGTACTTGTAAATCAAAGCAAATAATTTGGCCATTTCAAGTATTTACTTATCCATCATATATAAAAAGAATCTATGAGGTTCAAAATCACAATGTGATTACAGTTACCTTCACAAACCTAATTTAGCATTACCACTTTATGGTTAATTTTCTACCTTCAGTTGTGGTCAACACTTGTTATCTCCCTGTATGCCATGAAAAACCCTTGGAATACGTAATGAGTTTATAGCAAGAAAACTCTGCTGGCTGACTGCTTCTAATTAAAGGTTTAGACATTTAGAATATGTCTCTGGTCTTATACTTCTTTCTACTGCATTTCCAAATAGTAAACTTTACATGCAAAGATTGAAGTACTTGCAAATGAACATTTTTTTTTATTAATTTTCTAAGAGATACCTATTCTATGACTTTTACAAAAAACAAATTCAGTATACCCACAGGGTGATTTTTACCAACAGGAAAAGAAAAAAATAATGAATGCAGTGCTGTTTGTTTTATAAAACAGAAGGGCCAGAAATCAGTAAACAGAAATACAATCCCCTTGCAGCCTCCTCGTTGGGAATCCACAACTCTATCCAGACAGGCTGTGTATAGAGAGGCCTCCATAATATAAAAATGGGCCAGTTTAGTATACAGAGTATTTTAAGGCCCTATTTATTAATTAAATATGATTGCTTCCATACTACTAGTTTTAAAAATTATATCCAGATGATCATCAGTCTTCCCAATTTTAGGGTTGAATAAATTCTTAAGATTTTTTTTTGCTTCTACTTCTGCTTTTAATTTATGTTGGTTACGTCATAAAAAGCAGCATCACGAGAGCTTAAAAAAAGCAGTAGTAATTTCTCTGTTTAATATTCTGAGCTGTGATGAGACAGCTTTCTGCTGTTATGCACCTAAAATCTTAAATAGCTGACTGATTGAAATTCATCAGGCTAATACAGTTGAGCACTTTAAAACAAACTGCTGAAAACACATTACTTTAACATGGCTTTCTCAGAGCTTCATTTTAGTTTAAACCTGATGCTCTGTATATTTAACTAATTATCATTATTATTCACCCCTACTTTCTCTTCTGTTCTTTTTCTGATTTTCTGTGTTGTTGTGATCTGCGCCACCACCTCCTCATCAAAGCACCGTGAGATGCCTACATCCCTTACATGGCCAAAAGTCCACATGACTGTCATCATCAAATTCTTTTATGAGATCCCTGAATACGATGAGGACTGATTGAGATCACTGATGTTAGGTAGAATGCCTAGAAGGGGTCGGGTGGTCTTGTGGTCTGGAACCCCTGCAGATTTTATTTTTTTTCTCCAGCCGTTTGGAGTTTTGTTTTGTTTTTTCTGTCCTCCCTGGCCATCGGACCTTACTTTTATTCTATGTTAATTAGTGTTTCCTTATTTTAATTCTTATTTATTTTGTCCTTATTCTCTTTCTTCATCATGCAAAACACTTTGAGCTCCATTGTTTGAATGAAAATGTGCTCTACAAATAAATGTTGTTGTAGAAAATTAAGTGACCAAACTCATGGAGTTCCATTTTAATGAATAAACGCTTCAAAGTTAGTGGTGCTTCAAAAACAAACCCCAACTTCAAGATCAAATCTACAAACCTTGATTTACAACAGCATATTATGACAGCAGATCAGATAAAATTAATCTGCCTATTGATCTGAAAGAGATACAGAATAATACAAACTCTAAACTTCTTCAAGGACATACAGTGTTCATTTTAAAGCCTCAAATCTAAAAGCCTCCTCTATCAGTCAGTGAATGTAATAGATAGCATTTTATTTGTTCCAAGGGGAAAGTTGGCTTTTTACAGAACCGCAATAAATAATAAAATATTTTACTATGAAAAACAAAAATCCCCCTCTCAAATACAACAAGTATGACGCATGTACAATGTACGGGTGCATTCAGCGACAACTGATATAAAAGCTGAAGCATTTCGTATTTTTTATTTAATTCATAAATGAGTCAGTTATTACATTTTATTCATTAAATAGTTAAGTGAAGGGCGGCATGGTGGCACAGTGCCTCGCAGTTAGGAGACCCAGGTTCGCTTTCCGGGTCCTCCCTGTGTGGAGTTTGCATGTTCTCCCCGTGTCTGTGTGGGTTTCTTCCCACAGTCCAAAGACATGCAGGTTAGGTGCACTGGTGATCCTAAATTGTCCCTAGTGTGTGCTTGGTGTGTGTGTGCCCTGCTCGGGATTTGTTCCTGCCTTGTGCCCTGTGCTGGCTGGGATTGGCTCCAGCAGTCCCCCGTGTCTCTGTGTTAGGACATAGCGGGTTGGATAATGGATGGATGAATGGTTTAGTCATTCAAAAGTAACAGCAATAATAGAATGCAATTCCATGTGTTAGTAGATGTCACTAAATATGCACTTTTTAACAGCACCAGTGGTGGTGGCTCAATGGCTTTCACACGCAGCAGATTGCGGCATCAATTGATGTGTGTACTAGTAATGGAGGGTCTGTGACTAATTATTCAAATTTTTTAAACATAACATTTATGAAAGTATACCCAGTAGAGTAGTATCCAATAATTAGAAATTGAACAATATATGTTAATGCAAAATGACCAATACCAACATAAACTTAGTATTACCCTATGAAAGGAGAAAAGGAAGTAAAAATGTTCCCCATCTAGCTATAAACATTAATTAAAACACAATAATGCATTAAAGTATATAAATAAGTAAGAATTTGGAGAGCAACTGATTTATTGTATAATGGGAATAGAAACAGTACATAGTGGACAAGAAGATGAGGGTCTTGTTGTGATTGTTCATGTATATTTGGGACTGAAGGATCAAGGAGATTTAACCATACATCTTCTTTCCACATATAGAATACATTTTTGGTAGTCTTACCAATACACCTTTAGCCTTTTAATATTTTTGTTTTTACATTATGGTGCCCTGGCTGAGATTGGTTATTTTTTTGATCAAATTTTTATTGATCAAAATATTACACATCTGTTTTGAAAAGCGATGGGAGCTTGTTTATCAATCCAAAGATTACCTAGGAAGGGATTATTTCTGTAAGCAGCTTAACTTTTTATTTTACTGAGTTTAAAGCTACCTTTTTGTGTGTGTTTCCTGCAGTGGGCTGGCACCCTGCCCGGGATTTGTTCCCTGCCTTGCACCTTGTGTTGGATGAGATTGGCTCCAGCAGACCCCTGTAGATAGGATGCAGCGAGTTGGATAATGGATGGATGGATGGATAGACTGTATTAATCCCTGAGGGGACCATACATCATCCCTTCTACAAACCCAGTACACATCCCTTAATCCACACACAATGCCAAATTTATAATAATAAACACCAATAATTTTCCTATGTAAAGAATTAATACCTGCGCCCTGCAGTGTGTTTTTACTCTTCCAATGTTCTTAACATATAACTATATTATTATAATCAACTCTTCTCCCAGAATACAACACAACACTTGTCCAACACCCTAAATTTCACCAAATATTTCCATATTGGTAGTACATTTATAGGAACGGAAGTTGAGTTTTAGTCTGCTTTTTACAAGAATTTCAAACAATAAAAGTACATTGATTTACATGAGTTGTTCTCTTGTTTTTTCTAATCTGCAAGATCACCAGTTTTGCCAGTCTTAATGAAATGGCACTACATTTGATATACAGACATACAATCAGATATGTAAACATTACAATAGACAGTGTCACGCATGCACATCTGTGGATCATACTCCGGGCTCATCTGAGGTATGTACTACTACGGCTGACCATGAGCATCCCACAAGCCCTGCTGTGACCCAGGCATCAATACCATAATGACTTGGCTTTGTCAGAGTCACTCAGGTCTTTTCACCTGCCCATATCTTCTGCCTTCAACATGTCGACTGTGAATCCGTGATGTCAGCTTACTATCTAATTTATCCCTGATCTGGACATGTGCCATCATTTTAAGGTACTCAGCGTCATTCACTTTACCTGGGAGTGATCAGAAAATTTTGACTTATTGTTGAATATCCAAATGTAGGTACATTTTTACTGTGTCAGAATGGAAAAATGGATATTATTGTATTGGTTAACAAGAATGTAAAACATAATGCAGATAGCAAACAGAAATGACAACAGTATATTAAGTAAAAGATGCAGGTTTTTAGGCCTAGTGGGCCACCTCTCCGTGGCCTGGTTAAAAAGCGGTCATACACTTTGGCATGTGGCTCTGCTCTGCATATATGATGATATATACCAACATACTGTATTTTCCCTTTCTTCAATTGAATTCTATAAACCCCACATCTTCTTCCCACATACTGTATATAATACATTTTTTGGTACACTCTATTAATCCCTGAGGGACCACCAGATTTACCAGTCTTAATGAAATGGCACTACATTTGATATACAGACATACAAACAGATATGTAAACACAACAACAGACAGTGCCACGCATGTGCGTCTGTGGTTCACTCTCCGGGCTCATCTGTGGTATGTACTACCACCCCGGTTGAGAGGGGGCACTGGTGCTAACCTTCTCCTCTTCTCCTTTCCTCTGCAACACAGAGAAGACACCCAATAAGGGCAATTGACTCCACCCCTTCCAGTCTTCTGCCTATAAATCCCATAGCCACAAGAAGGAGGTGTTCTTGGATGACAAGAACACACCACAGGTCGGAGCTCCTATCGGGTGATCTAAACACAGCTAAAGCCAAGCCTAACAGCTTTCCTTCTCATTTTGGACAGCTTCATTACCCTTACACCCTAAGTGGCCACTTTTTCTGTTTTCATTACTTGGATTAAAGTAGGTTGGTGCCCCAGTATTTATTCCTGGGTCTTGCAGTTCTTTTGCTCATCCATAACAGATACATAGCCAGATATGAAAGGCTCTATATGACAGATGCTAACAACATAATATTTAATACATAGACAGTCAGATGAAGATGTTTTGTGTTTTACATTTGTAACTAATTTAGACCACTTTGCTGAGATCTGTTGTCATTTTGACTTTTAAGAGTCTTTCTGTTGGTACTGTAAGTGTCAAAAAAGCCAAATTCATTTCACTGTGATTGAGTGTTGTGAAATAACAAAATGTGAAGACTTCCAAGGTGATGAGAACTCTTTTATTTTGAATCTCCAGTGAACCCGATACTAGGTTTTGTGAATGTGGACGGAAGCCGGACTACCTGAGAAAACACATATAGACAAAAGCAGAATTTGCAAAACAAATACACACTTTGAGCAAACCATACTGTCCTTAACCAAAGAGACAGAATTGTCCGATTTATGTGCAGGCAGAATAGAAAATTAAACAAAGAAAGGCAGCTGAGGAATACAAACTTATCATCTCATAATTTCGTACTGCTTGTCTACACAGCGGTTTTTCATGTCACTTAACTTAAACTGTTTGGTTAACCATCTGTCAAGTACTACACAATTACATCCTACCAGTAATTTGATCACAGGCCAGAAATGCCACTAAAGTAGTCTATTGCACACCGCATATCCCATTTTATTATGATGTAACACTTAACAAAAGGAAACAGTAATGTGAGCCATACAATTTTTTTTATGATTTATTCATATTAATTTAAACAGCACAGTAGTTACAGATTTATTACAGAAACAATTTATTTTGCTATGCAATGATTTTAAATGAAAAGTAAAAACTCTTATAAAAATAAATCCTGAAAAAAAGATAAGAAGCTCAAATAACAAAAATGAATTTAAACATTAGAAGCTCCTAAAGAGAGAGGAGAGTGTCAAAGCCAAAGGGCCCTATTACTCCAAATGTGAATTCTTACAATTATTACCAGAAATGAAACTCTGGGTTGTCCTGTCTGACAACTCACGAAATTCATCGATTTTACCGCTGTCTACTATCTGTACCACATTTATGTGTCTTTATCTTTCCTAAAAAGTCAAGCCCTACACCTGTGGCTCTGACCCCAGTAACAATGAAGTGCTTTGAGAGAATCCTCCTAAAGTACATCAAGGATGCCATCCCTGCTGGTTTGACAACCATCAATTCACCAACAGGAGGAAAAGATTGACCAAGGATGCTGTCTCAATAGTACTTCACACAGCCCTGAGTCATCTGCAGTGCCCCAACACTTATGTTAGGATGCTATTCGTCAATTTTAGTTCAGCGTTTAACACTGTAATTCCAGACAAGCTGGTAAAAAAGCTTCATAATCTGGGTCTGTCCACATGGTTGTGTTTCTGGATCAGGGACTTTCTCACCAACAGGCCTCAGGTGGTTAGAATTGGAGACCGTACATCAGCCACACTGGTTCTGAACACAGGCACACCACAGGGCTGTGTGCTCAGCCCAGCACTCTTCACATTATTTACGCACGATTGCTCTGCCATCCATGCCACAAATATGGTTGTGAAGTTTGCGGATGATACGACCGTGGTGGGTCTCATATCAAACAATGATGAGTCTCACTACAGAGAGGAGACACAACACCAAGCACTATGGTGATCAGCCAAAAACCTCATCTTGAACACCAGCAAGTCCAAAGAGTTAATTGTGGACTATAGGAGGTCCAGAAGAACAGAACATGCTCCTATATTCATACATGAGGAGGCTGTAATGTGTGTGGACAATATCAAGTTCTTGGGTATCCACATTACATCGGATCTGACCTGGTCTTTGAACACATCTCACCTGGTAAATGAGGCCCAACAAAGACTCTTCTTCCTCAGGAAGATTAGACGTGCTGGATTCTCCTCTTGGCTGCTCACAAACTTCTACAGATCTGCTATAGAAAGCATTCTCTGTCACAGTATGACAGTGTGGTACGGCAGATGTACAGCACAGGACAGAAAGGACTTGGCACAGGTGGTGAGAACAGCACAGGGGATTGTAGGAAGTTCTCTCCTAGACCTGGACTCTGTATATGCTAGAAGGGTGCAGAAGAGTGCCAAATGTATAGCTGCAGATCTCACCCATCCGGGAAATGGACTGTTTGTATCACTGCCTTCGGGAAAGCGGTACAGAAACATAAAAACACGCACCAGCAGATTGAAAGACAGCTTTTTCCCCAGAGCTGTGAAGTCCATCTGCCCCTGATGATACACACACATACATACATCTACCCCTAACCTGCCCTCCTGTAGACATGCACACACACTTTCCCTCGTAATCCTCCCCTGCAGACCCACGCACACAGATCACTGGTCTCTGCAGGCGTACTACCTCAGGAACAGTCTGGACTTGATGTTTTATTGCTGATGTTTTTTATACTTATTGTATTTATTTTATTATTTATAGTGTATTGTGTACTTTAACTATTCTGCCTTGCAGCCAAGTCCTACGAACAAAAATTTTGTTATGTGTATGCATAATGACAATAAAGAATTCTACATTCCTCCGCAGTAGACATTGTTTTAAACTATCACCTCTTAAAGTTCTCACATCTCCAGCTTTGTACAACATGATAGGATGAGTTGGTCAGAGTGGCTTTGTGATCCACTGGTGAACTTTTTAGTCTGGAGTGTTAGCTAAAGTTGGGTTATAATTAATTAACATCCAAAGCTATGTGAAGAAAATCCAATGATTTTTATCCTTTCTCTGTATACACAAAACATAAAAGGTGAGCTCAGCCACAGAAAATCCCCTGATCAGCACACATGGTCCTACCATGTCATATATCATATATTAACAGCAAGTCAGCAGGAGAGGCAAAATAAAGATACATAAAGGGAAGTAGTTGGGCTGGAAGTCAGGAACTGACGGCTGGTGGTTTGCCAGCACTGCTAACTCGCCATGTTATGAGTCAATTCCCAGTCTGCCTTTATAGGGCTGCAGTTGATCCTTTAACATTCATAGTTAGGTGGCCACTCCTCTTGGAGACCCTCATGGAAACTAACAGAAACAAGAGAGAATAGCAAGACACACATAGATCCTGAGGGAAGCTCAGTGGCTCAGTAGTAACACTGCTGCCTGGCATTAAAGAGGGCAGAGTTCTTAACAAGTGTCCTCCATGTGTGGAGTTTGCATGTTCTCCCGGTGTCTGCATGGGTTCCATCCTGGTGCTCTAGTTTTCTCCCACAGTCCAAAGACATGCTGGTTAAGTAGATTGGTGATACTAAAGTTGGAATGAATCGACTTTAAATCACCTTTATAATATTGGTGCCTACATGTTTCAAATTCATATTCAGCTTTATTATATTGGTGGACTTCACCCCTTCAGTTCCCTTTTATTTCAGAAAGGTAGATCTACATGTTCTAATAGGCCATTGGAAAAGACTTAAATGCTAAATTAAGTGAGAGTCCCCAGCCACCAAGTGCTGAAGAACATTGACTGGCAATGAATTGTCTAAATTGAAAGAGCATCACCTCAAATTCATGAATCAAATGGCGTTGAGGTGAAAACGGACAATCCACAATAACATGTTAAGAACACAAAGACTACTGGGTAGCTTGAACTGCACACTACATGTCTGGTAGAGCACCATTTACTGCACAGCCAGGTGTTTCATACTCATTGTGAGGTCAGCACACAATTTAAAAAGTGATTTTCAATATCCGTGTTTATCCAGACTAAGACTCTTGGCCTCTTTGAAGCAGGAGCAGCACACTTGATGCCAAAGTGGTATGAGGTCTTCACAAACAGCCAGAGTAGCAGGCCTGAAAGCTGCCGGCCTGCCTTGAGGAGGCACACCAGAAGCTGGTTTAGCTTCTACTAGAGTTGACTGGCTTTGCCCTACACCAGGTCCAAATGCACTTTTAAAAGGAGAAAAAAAAATACTCTAAGAAATCCATCTACTATATCCTAACTACAGGGTCACAGGGGTCTGCTGGAGCCAATCCCAGCCAACACAAGTCGCAAGGCAGGAAACAAACCCCAGGCAGGGCACCAGCCCACCACAGGGCACACACACACTAGGGACAATTTAGAATGACCAGTGCACCTAACCTGCATGTCTTTGGACTATGGGAGGAAACCCACACAGACACGGGGAGAACATGCAAACTCCATGCAGGGAGGACCTGGGAAGCAAACCCGGGTCTCCTAACTGCGAGGCAGCAGCACTACCCACTGCACCACCATGCCACCTACTCTAAGAAATCTCAATTCAAAACTTCTGTCAAGAAAGAGGGCAAAAACCATGAAAAAAAAGCATTTGGCCTGAGCTCAAAAATAACCCTCCAAAGGCTCAAAAAAGAGGCAAAAAACAGGCAATCCAATAAAAACAGCAATTCACAAATCACAATTCTTAAATATAATTCTTCATTTAGAAGCAAAAGGTCAGAGGAAAACAGAAGTACAAAGAGGAAAACAATATTCACAATCAGAAACCAACTCCATCAGAGCACATTGAAAATGAACCAAAAAGGTTCCCAGCCTGCCTATATAGCACCAGGGACAGTCCCTTAACAATGATGGACAGGTGGCCCTGCCTCAGCGGGAGCCATCCAGAAAATACAAGAAATATGAGAGAACCAATAAACATACATAGAAACTACATAATAGCTAAATAGAAAAAAATTAACAGGACATAGACAAATAAGAAAAAGAACAGAACAATATTATCAGAAATGAATGGAATGTGTACTCTCTAACCAAATCTATTCTGTTCTTCTACAGAACAGACTACTTGATCCTAATCAATCGGGCATCAAGAAGGGCCATTCCACCATGGCAGCTTTACTTACCGTTGTCAACACGTTACATCTAATTAGAGCTACCAACATGTCTGTCCTCATCCTACTAGATCTCTCCTGTGTCTTCAATATGGTCAATTACAAGATCCTCCTTGCCCCAATTTCTGCCACAATTCAGGTGGTGTGAGTCCCACATCTTGGGCAGATCGTACTCAAGGGTGCACCAGGCAAGCACAAGGGTGCCCCATGGATTTGTGCTGGTCCCTCTCCTCCTCTCTTTATATACCACCTCACTGGGCACTATCATTCTTTTCCATGGTTTCTGTTATCAGTGCTATGCTGAAGACAGGCAGCTGTAGCTGTCATTTCCTCCAGATGATAACATGGTATCAAATAGAATCTCTGTATGTCTCACTCATAATGCAAGCTGGATGAAAGAACACCATCTCCATCTCAACTTGGCAATGACAGATCTCCTTGTTACCCCAGCTCACCTGTTAGCTCAGTATTGCTAACACCTGCCAAGTCAGTAGGCAACCTTGGGGTGGTGATCAATGTGCAGCTGTCCTTCAGGGACCATGTTGTTATGGTCATTCAGTCTTGCAGATGCACTCTATACAATGTCTGCAAAATCAGACCGTATCTAACAGAATATGTAGAACACCTTCTGATATGGGTTTGGATAGATAGATAGATAGATAGATAGATAGATAGATAGATAGATAGATAGATAGATAGATAGATAGATAGATAGATAGATAGATAGATAGATAGATAGATACTTTATTAATCCCAAGGGGAAATTCACATACTCCAGCAGCAGCATACTGATAAAAATAAACAATATTACATTAAAGAGTGACAAAAATGCAAGTAATGACAGACGATAACTTTGTATAATATTAACGTTTACCACCCCTAAGGTGGAACTGAAGAGTCGCATAGTGTGGGGTCTTCTCAGTCTGTCAGTGGAGCAGGACGGTGACAGCAGTCTGTCGCTGAAGCTGCTCCTCTGTCTGGAGATGATCCTGTTCAGTGGATGCCGTGGATTCTCCATGATTGACAGGAGTCTGCTCAGCGCCCGTCGCTCTGCCATGGATGTCAAACTGTCCAGCTCCATGCCTACAATAGAGCCTGCCTTCCTCACCAGTTTGTCCAGGCGTGAGGCGTCACTCTTCTTTATGCTGCCTCCCCAGCACACCACCACGTAGAAGAGGGCACTCGCCACAACCGTCTGATAGAACATCTGCAGCATCTTATTGCAGATGTTGAAGGACACCAGCCTTCTAAAGAAGTATAGTCGGCTCTGTCCTCTCTTGCACAGAGCATCAGTATTGGCAGTCCTGTCCAATTTATCATCCAGCTGCACTCCTAGGTATTTACAGGTCTGTACCATCTGCACAGTCACCTCTGATGATCACGGGGTCCATGAGGGGCCTGGATCTCCTAAAATCCACCACCAGCTCCTTGGTTTTTGCTGGTGTTCAGGTGTGGGTGGTTTGAGTCGCACCATTTAACAAAGTCCTTGATTAGTTTCCTATACTCCTCCTCCTGCCCACTCCTGATGCAGGGTTTGTTACGCCTTGGAGTATTACAACTCTCCACTGGCAGGAGCACCAGATTGTGTCACCAAGCCACTGAAGAGGAATCAAAATGTAGCAGCATGTCTGGTGTTCAGTCTGTTAAGGCACACACATGTCACTCCTCCATTCAGATCACTATATTGGCTCTCTGTAGTGGCATGTATTACATATATGGAAACACTTGTGAAGGCCTATACATAATCTTGACAACTTAGGTCTGCTGATGAATGGAAGCTTGTGATGCCATCTCTGCATGGTATTAAATCTCAATCCAACTCTTTTCATGTGTAGCTCCAAGCTGGTGGAACAAGCTAACCTCCTCCATTTGGAATTCTGACTCCCTCGATGTGTATGAAGCATTTGAAGAGTCTTTTGTTTGGTGAATTTCTATCTAACCGAATAGCTGTTAACTTTTGTGACTTTTGTGATAAGTGTATTTTGTTCTGAGCTCTTCACTCGTGATGAACAATTTCAATGTTCCCTTGTCTTTTAACTCTTGTTCCCAGGCAGTCCCCCAGATTGATATTTACTCGATTATGTTGACCACTTTTATGAGCCGCTTTGGACCTGCTAAATAGATAAAGTTAAATCTACATGACTGAAACCAATGAACAATAATGTGTAAAGAAGACAATAAAAATGGCAATTTAAACATAAGCCAGGAGAGAAACCCTGGCTTGATCATAACATGGAGAGTACAAAGGGTCATAACACCAAGAGAAAGTCTGGCACCATCTGATGACATCAGCTATGTACCAGAGGCCACAGTCACTGAAAAAGTGACTGAAGTTGAGGAATCTTAAGATGCATTTAAGAATTTCACAAAGAAGTCAATCAGTGTTTGCCCTCTTGACAGCAGAAGAACATTTTATAAATATTCCTATTAATTAACATCTTATGTCTGAGAAAGGCAGTATTATAGCCAAAATGTAAAAAAACAAAAACAAGGGCTACACTATTAAGAGCTATTTCCACTGAATCATGTAAAACAGCTGAAGTGAATAAGAAAGGGTTATAAACCGTTTGCGGAAATCCTTGTGATGGGTTGCTGCTTGCATGGCTTAAAAAAAAATCCCCTGAACTTTGTTTGTCAGTGATTTTTCAAGGGGGCAACCCCCTCCATACATCCCCTGGGTAACTTTCATTCAAAGAGTTGTGGATTACTATTGTTAGATGATGTTCGGGGAAGTGATACGATGGTTGGCAAGTGTTCGGCAGCAATTATGGATCATGAGGACATGCACAGTGTTGTCACAAATGGATCATTAAAATAAATAAAAATGACTGTTGCAATAATCACCATAATAAAGCATAAAAAGATACAAATAAAATAATAGAATGTATCCAACTACACTTATAACAGACATGGCAATTGGAAATCTTAGCCACACTCATCAAACTACTGGGTACCTTTATTTTGATGGTAGGGTGATTGCATCCTAAAAAATACCTGACCTCATTGCAGAGAAGTAGATGGAGGTAATCCCACCCATTCATGTAGTATGGATTCGTGTTGACCCTAGCTTCTAAACTGACCCAAAATGCCAAGAAAAGAAAACATGTTCCATGGTGACCAGAATGTTTTATTGTTGGAACCAGGAAATCAGGTCTTTACATCTGTGTGTTATTTGTTTTGCAGAAGACGATTTGGAATGACTAATTTGATCACTTTATATTGCTAAAATGCTTCTACCTCACTACGGATGCAGTTTGCACCACTTATATTCATCATAACCATGCAATTCCAAGCATAAATAACTAAAGAGTTTGCAGTGGTGTAACTCACACATCTGTGGTATAGGTATGAACATAGGCACGGTAGGTGGAGGGAAGTAGGTCAGTTTTCTACTGCATTCTGAAGTGAAATTGGTTTTAAAAGTCCAAACCAGATGTGTTTGAGTCTATATTTTCCTACTGGCTAGTTATGAGGGCAGTGCTGTACTTAATCTGTCAGCCTAACTGGTCTGTGGTAACCTGTCAGCAGAAGGCAGCTCCTGGACCTTGGTGGGCTCTGGAAAGGGAGAAAGCACAACAGGGAGAAGACAACTGGAGAATCTGGCTGTGTTATATGACAGGGAAACAATGCAAGAGCTATCAGTTTAACCCACTTCTGTGTGCAGCTCCTGTTCATTCTCTCCATTGAAAGTTTCTCTGTGCATTCCAGAATCCTTCCAGGCTTGTAGAATATGGTGCAAATCTTGCAATAACTTGTGGAATACAGTGTTCCATATCCCTGTGGAACAGGTCAGTGTCTTTCAGGCGTCAAGCTTTGTCCATCTTTTAAAAAATCTGTTGGCTGCTACCAAATTTAATTTTATACCTGAAATCAACAATCAACTAGTCCAACTAGGCATGGCAATTGGAAATCTTAGCCATACTACTGGGTACCTTTGTTTTGATGGTAGGGTGATTGCATCCTAAAAAATACCTGACCTCAATGCAGAGAAGTAGATGGAGATAATCCCACCCATTCATGTAGTATGGATTCATGTTGACCCTAGCTTCTAAACTGACCCAAAATGCCAAGAAAAGAAAACATGTTCCATGGTGACCAGAAGGTTTTATTGTTGGAACCAGGAAATCAGGTCCAATTAGGTCCAATATACTGTAATTACACAACTTGTGATAGCAATATTGAAAGACAACAGTATCAGATGAATGCACAGAGAAGTCAGAAATTATGTAGGTGTTATAACTAGGAAGAAAATAATTAAATAGTAAAGCTCAGGACATGCAGCCAGAATCATGGTCAGAGAACAGAGCAGTACATACAGAGAAGTCAATTGTAATTAGAGGGCAGAAAAAGCCTGCCAGTCCCTTTGTGATTACCGCGCTCATCAGTGCATTCTTTCTTCTTCATGATATTCCAGACAGTTGATTTTGGTCATCTTAAGGTTTCACCAATTTCCCAAATGGTTTCATTCTTGTTTTACCGCCTCATAATGGCTTCCTTGACTTTCATTGGCACAGCTCTTGTCCTCATGGTGAACAATGGCAACTGCAGACTCCAAAGGGTACAAGCAAGCCGAGGTGACTTATGAAGCCATGAAATCCACCTGAGGAATCACACACACCTGTTATGACAATTATCCCAGACATCTTGGTGCCCTGAAATGGGGGAACAATGTAGAAAAGGTGTTGTGTGACCAAACATATATGCAAATCCCCTTAAATGAAAGTCCGCAATGTGTACCTTCTCTGAATTGTTTGATTTTTAATTTTAAACTGTGGAGCAGAGGAGTAAATCAATGAAAAATGAGTGTTTGTCCCAAACATTACAGAGGGCACTGTAAGTAGGAGAGAACTGTGAAAAAAATGTGTGGTAGCAGCAACACCGGAAGGTGAACAAGAAACACCATTAAACTGAATTTTTCAATGTCAACTAAAAATCGAATGCAAAATTAGTTTTGGGGGCAATTTTGCGAAATTGTATGTGAAACAAAACAATACGGTTTCACTCATCTTAAGTCATGATATCTACAGTATCCAAGCTTTTTGATAAATCTGAAAACTCATGCAGTTGTGCTATCAGTGGTTAGGGGAGATCTTTGTTAGTCTGTGTGTTGACACTTCACTTCATCCTTTTGACCTTCAATTTTTTAACTTCATTGTTGATTAAGACATTTTGGTTTTCTAATGATTTTGATGGCTAGAACAAACTCTGCTTGTTTTTCAAACAAAGTTCGCCTTCTGCCACTTGGTGCTTTTATATCCTGATCAGTCCACAAATAAAATTATTTCAATAAACTCATCTGCTTTCAAAATGTTCATACTAATATCCATTAATAAAAATGGAATCTCTGACTCTTCTAAAGTATGGGTGGTTTTCAAGGGATTGATTTATAATTAATTTATTTAGTCTTTCTTGTTAAAGTTAAAATCTCACATGATGCTTAACTTACAATCTTTAGAACAATTGTGCCCTCTTGTGTACAGCAATCAACTTACTAGTTGATTATGCATTATGTTTTGAAAGAGGGTTAAATTCCAAGAACAACCAGACCATAGTTACAAAACCTAAATGAGGTCACCGTGACTCAGGTTTGTGATTTTAGAAAAGTAGACACTTGCTTTGATGACTTTTGATAATTCAATGGGATCTACATTTACAATACAATACAATTTATTCTTGTATAGCCCAAAATCTCATAAGGAGTGCAACAATGGGCTTTAATAGACCCTGACTTTTGACAGTCCCCCCAGCCTTGACTCTCTAAAAAGGCAAGAAAAAACTTCGCCTCCCAAAAAAAAAAACCCTCATAGGGAAAAAAAATGGAAGAAACTTTGGGAATGGCAGTTCAAAGAGAGACTACTTTCCAGGGAGGCTGGGCATGAAGTGGGTATCAAAAAAAAGGGGTAAATACAATACAATACACAGGACAGAAGAAAAGTAATCCTCAAAAAATATAATAATACAATACTAATATTACAAGTGCAGAGCAAAATGCAAATGTAGATGATATCCCATAACACAATTCAGGTTTGTTCAGAGTCCTGGAGACCTCGACCATCAAGCTGCCTTTCATCCTGGCTATTCGACAGCAGAGTCAGTGCTGGGTTAGCCAATCTGATAAAAGGACCCTTCTACCTGATGATTCCAGTGCTCCTTTATCAAAGATGACTTTTCCATAGGCAAGCAAACATTTTGGCAGTAGGGCAGGGCAGTGGCACAATTTGAGTACCAAGAAGAGGAACAGAAAAGGTGAAGGTTAGAAACAAATTATAAATGTCATATTACTTGTTTTATTGCTTTAGGGACTCTGTAACTAAAAGCCTGACCTCCACTGTTATTTTATTAATCCTTGCAATCATAAGCAGACTGGCATTTTCAGATCTCAATGTGCATTCTGGTTTGTAAGTAATGATACGTAATGATAAGTAAGCCAGACCTTGGCCATTGAAGGCTTTATATCTTAAAAGTAAGATTTTGAAATCTGCCCTAAACTTAACTGGGAGCCAGTGTAAGGATTTAAGAATTGGAGTTATGTGTTCGTATTTTCTTGTCCTTGTAATAATTCTTGCAGCAGCATTTTGGATTAACTGGAGGCCGTATAAAGAACAGTTTGAACATCCAGTGATCACCATATTGTAGTAGTCAATCCTACTAGAAATAAATGTGTGAAATAATTTCTCAGTATCCTGAAAATTTAGAATTTCCCAACATTTTTAAGATGGATGAAACATGTTTTGGACAATATTATAATGTGCGCTTTAAATGACATTCTATTGTCAAACATAACTCCTAGATTGCGGGTTCATTTAGTAAAACTAATGGGAATTCCAACTGAGTTAAATGAGGACAAAATATTGTTGAGATCAGCGTCATTCCCTCCAATGATTAACATCTCTGTTTTATTTGTGTTTAAAGACAAGTAGTTCTCATCCATCCACTCCTTTAATTCACTAACACAACTATTTAAAGACAACATCGGAGAAACTTCATTTGGTCCTAAAGAAAGGTATAACTGGGTTTCATCTTTGTACAAGTGAAAATTAACATTACGATTTCAAATGATAGATCCCAGTGGAAGTAAATAAAGTGAAAACAGTAAAGGTCCCAGTACTGAGCCTTGCAGGACACTATATCTCAGTTCTGTGTGTAATGATGGAGTACTGTTAGCACATTTCTGTACGTACTGGAATCCATTTGATAAATAAGAAAGGACAGTGCCTATGAGCCCAAGTCATGTTTCCAGCTTGTGTAATAAAATAGAACAGTCAATGATATCAAATTGGACCTTCCTTCATCAGAGGATATCAGAATGTTGTTTACAACGTGTGTTAGTGCCGTTTCTGTACTATGATCAGTGCAAAAGCAATTCTGAAATTTTTCAAATAAATTATAATGCATAAGGTGTGACTGACACTGATTGGTAACTACTCTTTCAAGTATTTTAGAGAGAGAGGCTCAATCTGAAATGGGTTTATAATTATTAAGTAAATGTGGGTCTAGGTCTGACTTTTTAAGTAACGGTTTAATGACTGACACTTTTAGTACATCAGTTACTGTGCCATGCAATAATGAACTACTGATAATGTTAAGAATAGGCGCTGCAAGAACATCCATTGTGCTTTTTAGTAGTTTTCTTGGCACTGGATCTAGGGAACAAGTAGTGGGTTTCATTTTAGAAATTAGAGTTAAGACTTCCTTTTCTGTTACAGGATAAAAAATTCTAAAGTGTTGAATGCAAGGTGAAACAGGGTCTGCCAGGCTAGCATTAAGTTTTTGCTGTGATGTTAAAATCTGGGATCTTAAATTTTAAATTTTTCTCATTAAAGAAGTTTATAAAGTCAGTACTGCTAATGTCTGTTGATCTTTTTCATTGTAGATATGAATTCCCATTTTTTAAATTAGCCACTGTTCTAAACAGTGCCCAATGATTATTACTGATGTTATCTATTATTTTAGAATAGTAGTCTGAGAGAGCTTTAAAAAGAGCTTTTTTATATTTATTAACACTGTCTGTCCATGCAATTTGGAAGACCTGCAGCTTTGTTGTTTTCAATCTGCACTCCAGTTTTCGACACTCTAATTTAAGAGCTCAAGTATTTTCATTAAACCAGAGAGAGTTTCTATGTGCTTTGATCACTTGGGCAGCCACTGTGTCCAGAGCATCTCTCAAGTTCACATTATAATGTGATGTTAACTGATCTAAATTGTTTTCCACAGTTATACTTGACTTACTCAAAGTATCTATGAATTATATATTTAAATCTATAGATCTATAAATGTATATTTAAAATGAATGCCTCAAAGGATGTGATGTCACCTAAATTTTTAGAAGTGATTTGTATTTTGTCACAATGGATTATTAATTATAAGGCCTTCTCAACCATAATCTCTATATTTATGAAGGAATGTGCACCAATCTGGTGACACCACAGCTAGGGCAACAGTGTCATATCTACTAAACCAGATTTACATAGAGTGCCGGCACCATTTCTTAACATACTGGTAAGTACTAGAATCTCTTTACTAATCTTAATGGGGGGCTTCCTGCCCCCTCACTCTTAGGCCAACTGTTAAAGTATCCCATGGCTCAGAGAGAATACTCAAAACGTTTTGATTAAATGTCACTGTATCACCATAAAAATAATATTTGGTTCTACTTCAAGCACTGCTTGTACTCATAGCCAATGGGCACAAGCTTACTTTCAGGACACCTTGTAGTCATGAACTGAGATTGATCAGGGCAATGACAGACAAAACTTTATAGTCAAATATTATCTGAAGTTTATTAAAAAACAAAGAACGAAGGTGCAAATAATCTTTAAATAAATAATGCTTCTTTTAAAAATTATGATCATAAAATATAGTTTTCTAATGAGCTCAATGAAAAAATAAATTAATAAATTAACCAAATGATCCATCTGTGATGTATTCCCATTTTCTCCCTTTAGCACCCAAGGACAAATCTATCCTGTTTACTCTTCGGTATGCAGCTACCCACAGATCTTCTTGCGTAATCAGTCACATCAGTGCCCTTCAGACCCCTTGGCTTCTTTCCTTCTAAACGATACCACTACACTTCAGATACCATCCCTCTCTCCACTATGCATCTCTACTCAGTAGCACTATGTGAATCAGCAGCGTGCCATCCTTTTGCCTCCTGGACATCTTCACCACCACCAGCCCTGCTCCTTTACAGAAGAGCCAATGCTGTCCATCCCGACCTTTCTAAGAGGAATACATTCCACCGACTGTTACTCGATTGATCTATTCTTAAAACCAATTAAAATCAATAATAAATGAATCCATTAAGACATCACTGTACTCGTCTTACCACAAAAGGCAAATATATTTATTATTGTTGAAATTTTAGAGCCATATGGCAGCAAAATATGTGTGGCCATCAAAAATTTCCACAGAAAACAGGCGAGATGCCTCACTGGTTTGACCAAAAATAGATTTTAACCCAGTGAAGCCTAACCCTAGAAAACTGGAGGTTTTTGGCCTGGCTAGGTCTTAAAACAAAGAACAAGCTTTTTAATGATCAAAAATCATTAAGGAATGTTAAAAAATATAGCAAAAATCTCGACAAGGTGGAGGATAATTGAAAACACCCAGTTTTTGCAAAAAACACCAAAGAATCTTCAGAAATAACATATTTATTTAACAAATAGAAAAAATGCAGCAAAAATTCAAAGAGCAAAAAAGATGTTGCTTAAAAGACAGTCCCAAATGGAGACCTCCCAAAAATACAACCCAAAAGTAAAATCCAAAAGCAGGAGCAGAAAGTAATCAAAAATTCAGAGAATCCAACAAAACTACCAATACTTAACACACATACTCTGAAATGTTGAAATGCTGAACCCTCAGCAGTGATGCAATGGGTGGTCAAAACAAAAGGAACATAATGATTTTTAAAGAAACAGTACATACAAAATTCAAAGCATAATATAAAACATATCAAAACATAAAGACAACATAACAACTGAACAGGACAATATTAATAGAATTAGTCATAACAAAATTTGAAAGTGAAAAATGAACAAAAAAGAAAAGAAAAGGAATATAAACATAAGAAAATAGGAAATCTGGCAAATGGGAAGAGATCGTTCAGTCCATAAAGCCCATTTGTTTAGCTCATTGCTAAGCTATCCCAACATCTCATCCAGATACTTAAGGTTGTCAGGCTTTCTACTACAACTACAAGGCTCAGTAATTTGTTTCACATTTCCGCAACTCTTTGAGTAAAGAACTGCTTCCGGGCTTCAGTCCCAAATGCACCTTCACTTAATTTCCACGAATGTCCTTGAGTATGTGTTTCATCATTAAGTTAAAAGAATTCTGTTAGATCTACTTTATCAATGGCATTGATGATTTCCAAGACCAGATGAGGTCCCCATGCAGTCTCCTCTGCTTGAGACTAAACAGGTTTAATCCTCCAATTATTAGTTCTGTCACGTACGTGTAGCATACGTCCTTAAGGCCTGTGATGCACCTGGTTGCTCTCTTCTGCACACTGTCAACTGCTGTTATGTCTTTCTTGTATTTTGGTGACCAGAACTGCACACAGTACTCCATAAGTTGTCTCACTAGTGCATTATACAGTTTGAGCATAATGGTCTTCAATTTCTATCCAATACCTTTTACAATATAACCTAATTTTTTTTTTTTTTTTGCCTTTTTATCTGCTTCTGTGCATTCCTTAGATGACTTGCATTGTGTCAACATAAACATCTAAATTCTTTTCAGAGGTTGCTTTCAGTAGATCAGTGTCTCCTATCTTTTATTTAGAATTTTGCCTAAAGGTTTTTACTATTCTACGTTAAACTGCATTTTCCAAGAATTTGATCAGTTCTGAAGTTTGTCCAAGTCCTCATAAATTGTTGTTGCTGGCTACTTAGTGCACTGTAATTCGTCCAAGCTTAGTGTCATTTGCAAGTTTGACAAGTTTACTAACTATACCAGAATCAATGTCATTAATTTAAATCAGAAAAAGTTATGGTCCAAGGTCAGACCCCTTGAGCGATTCCACAGATGACCTCACTCTCCTCTTACTTGTACTCGTTGTCTCCTGTCATTTAATCAACTTGAAATCCCATTTTGCAGATTGCCTCTGATGCCTACAGCTTCTAGTTTCAAAATTAAACTTTGGTGTTGGACGAGATCAAGGGTTTTTTGAAAGTCAATGTAAATTCTGTTGTATGTATTGATTTTGGTCAAGTATTGCAGTTGCAGATTGGTTTGGCAAGATCTTCCACTCAAAAAACCCAATTTATTATGTCATTTTTCATATATGTACCTTTCTGACTTATTCGTTATTAGTTTCCACAATTTTTCATGGTACAGAAGTAACACATTGATCTGTACAGAGTCCATTTGTCTTCCTTCTTGAAGACCTGAGTCATGTTTGCAACTTTCTAGTCATCAGGCACTTCTCCTTTCTAAAGTTAAAGAACCATGACTAAAACATATCAGCTATACTGTTTTATGACCAGGACAATTAAATTCTCTATGCTATGGCCATCTAAGCTATCAGATCTGAGTCTAATTACGTTTGGTTGAATCAGTGATCATTACTATTACCAAGGCATGAGATGAATGGGATTCTTCAGTGCATGTTCTGGAGTTCAGGTGGACAGGCATGTTTTTCATCCTTTAATAATTGTTTAAAAATATCTATTTACCTTAGAAATTTGAATAGTCCCATATCCAAATACCTAGTCAATTCACATCAGAATTTAACCGTCCTTAATCAGATCTGAGGTCCTCATTCACATAACTGCAGTACACAATACTACCTGCTCATTATTACACACATTTCACATACCTCTTTGGCAACAAGCTATGCAAAGTCTCCAATAAAAGCAGTAATTGTGTCTGTCCTCAGTACCTGACATACAGTATCTGTTGTTCTGTACACTGTAAGTGTAAGTCTCTATTTGAAGTACACTCCATTATTGATTACAATAAATATGGCAATTACATCAATGACATTTGTAGTTTTGCCCTTTTGCAAACCCCACAGGTTTGGCCCATAAGGCAACTGGCTTTTACACACTGCCAAAACCCATGTGACAGAGTGAAGCTTCACTCTTCACACTTCACTCTATATTTTGTGCACATCTTTCAATCGGTTGGTCCAATGTGTCATGCTCTACTTTGCAAATAAAACGAAAATTGTTTTTCACTTGGGTGTGAAAGAATGCGGCTCTAGATATCATGTAAAAAAAGGTATCATTTTGCTTCACTGGATCTGAGTTGTGAATTGCAGGACTCCAAAACTCTTCTCCACTTGTGATAGTTTCTTCACTGGAAAGCCGTCTTTGAATCCAGGACACCACAGGTGGATGTGTAAAACTTGTTATCATGCAGCTCAGTATGCAGATACCAGTCTCCCTAACGTGAGTAACTTCGATCTCACAGACAGCAGGGATTCTATCTGAAGGCGAGCCTAAAATTAGAAACATATTCTCAGATTTTTATATTTTCAAATACTATACTTTTTTGATCAAATAAGCTTGGGAATGAGAGTGATACAACCATCATTTACTACAAGAACAACCTGATCTCTTTGGGTTTCAGTTGTTTTTAGGACTACATCAAAGTTGTCATTCTAGGACAATTCGTCTATTTGCATTCAGACAGTTTAAAAGTAACCATGAACTGTAGGCACATAGACATACCATTACCCATCCTTTAATAACTGTGTTAAAATATGTGCTTACCTTTGAAATTTGAATTTTTATAATTGCTTTTTTAATCCTTTATTCACCTTATACAATTTCTTCTCATTTTTTGCATGCCCCAACTTACTCTCCAGAGAATGTTGGGGTCAGAATTAGGTTACGGGATATGTGCCTTACAGCAGTGCATGGGTACACTGATCCCATAAGTAAAAGCTTACTTATTATATCAATTTCCATCTTTCTCTTATTATTACAGAAACCTCCTTAAACGTTTTTCTAAAATATCCTTTATCCATAAACAATAATCCTCTTATTTATCTTACATATGGAAAATAACTGTCATTATATATGTAAAACAGCCAGTTTCAAAGAGTACAGCGACCCCTGCTGTTGCATATTTGAAGTGCAGTTCCCAATCCATTAGAATTAAATGTATTTAAATATTATAAAATATTTAAAGATATTTTATTAAAGTTAAACAAGGTTCTAAAAATCATTCTAAAATAGGTATCTATAAGAAAATAAATATATTAGGCTAATATTAAGGTTGGGTCCTCTCTGCGTGGAGTTTGCATGTTCTCCCCGTGTCTGTGTGGGTTTCCTCCCACAGTCCAAAGACATGTAGGTTAGGTGCATTGGCGATCCTAAATTGTCCCTAGTGTGTGCTTGGTGTGTGTGCCCTGCGGTGGGCTGGCGCCCTGCCCGGGGTTTGTTCCTGCCTTGCACCCTGTGCTGGCTGGGATTGGCTCCAGCAGACCCCCGTGACCCTGTGTTAGGATATAGCAGGTTGGACTCCAGCCAGGAGAGGAACCCTGGTAAAAATATAACACCAGGGGAGAAAAGAAGGAACGAAGTAGAAATGTCAGAGCTCTTCTGGTTGATCTGAAGGTAAAAGAGGAAAAAGAGTAAGCGACAGCACCATCCTGTGGTCGGAGGTGGAGTTACAGGTAATACAAAAAGCCCTGATGATGTGGCTGACACTACCCAGCGAAACATCCCAAACAATGAAGTCTTAGCTAATTAAGTTACCCTTCGTTCACGTCCGCATGCCCGTCCCAGGATGACATCCTAGTAGCACGCTTGACATGGAGCTTAGCAACTTTTCAGTTTAAAGCCCCACCTTACATTTTCTTAGAAATGGCTCACAGCATTTTCACATTAGCTACAAGTTCCAAGAGAATGACTTCACGTATAATTAAAACTTGCACACCAAATTAAAAACAAAATGCACAAACATTTGACATCATTTGTTTTCTTCTGAATTCTTTTTCTTTATGAGGCACACATCGAGATTCACTCTGAATAATACCTAACATAGCAGAGAGCACCATATGTGTATGAAGGTATATGTGGATTTGTGTGTTTCCACTCACAAACACACACACACACACAGGTATAATTTAGTTTTATTGCATGAGTTTGGGATCTGTAAAAGTCTTGGTCCTCCATCCCAATGAGGTGTGTGTGTGTGTTATTCTGATAAGCCAAAGAGTAAATAAGCATGGGTGTGTGTGGGCCTGTGTCCTCAGACGAACTGCTGCCTCTACCAGGGTTGTTTCCTTTCTTACGCCAATCCTGCTAAAACAGGCCTCCAAACCCACAATTTTGGAACAGAACTGGATTCTTCTGTTATAGTGCACACACACACACACACACACACAATACATTTCTGTTTCCACTTCTAGTTTGAACTCAGGCTTTATAAGAGGAAGTCAATTTCCTTAGCATGAACTGAATTGAATTAAATTAGTAGGTTCGGTGATGGATGGATGGATGGGTGGATTCTTTGGTTAGAGCTCTGAGCTGAGTGTGTGTGCGCCCAGCCCGGGGTTTATTTCCTGCCTTGCACCCTGTGTTGGCTGGGATTGGCTCCAGCAGACCCCCGTGACTGTGTAGATATGATATAGCGGGTTGGATAATGGATGGATGGATGGATATGATCAGAACCCGAGGAGAGTCTTATTAACCTGAGGACCCCAAAAGGTTAGTTTAAGATTAAGGCTGCAAATCTCAAGATTTTTTAGGTTAGGGTTGTGGGAGGGGTAGGACATAAAATAAATTAAGATTATGTTTTTTTTATGCGGTTAGGGGATTTTCTCCAGCCAGGACCTTAATAATGTTTGTACCAAGTCCTGTGTCAGGCAACATACAGTGTATCACGTTGAATTTGGGTAAGTTTAATTCTAGAATTGTGTAACACATTTGGAAGTTTCAAAAGTTGTTGATTAAAAGCCTATATCCTTTTTATCCCTTTAGGATGTTGGACTGGAGGAATATGTGACACATAGAGGGATGAATTTTGGGGTCAGAGTGCAGGGTCAGGTTATTTGTACAGCAACCCTGGAACAACTGCAGGTTAAGAGTTTTGCTCAAAGGTCCAAGAGTGTAGCATGCCTTCTGTCAGTACCAGAATTCAAACAGGTAGCCGTTGAGTTACTAGCCCAGATCCTTTAGCCAGAGAGCCACCACTCCTCCCTAATGAAGACAGATTTATTTTATTTCATGCTTGGATCATTTTCACACTGACTTTCCTACATACACATTTTGCGTATATTTCTTTTTACTCCCTCCTTTATGATAATGTCAACTTTGCTGTAGAGAAACCTTTGAGTTATATGACCTTACCTGTATTTTTGCACAGTCTATCCTCTATGATCCTGAATTAGACTAAAAGGGTCTTATAATGTTTTGCAAAGATTGTTTTTCATAAATCAATGGCTTTTAATAATTCATTTTGCTAAATTAACCTCCCTGGTGTTTTCCACTGAATTAATGACGTTTCTGATGAAATCTGTAGGCACAGGGTGCCAATTCAGCAATGTTTAATTTGACTTAAATCATTCTTGAATTGCATCCATTTAAGAAGCACCTGGTCATAGTAGGGGATAACAGCACTTTTTTTTCCCTTTTTCAACTCACTTTCCCCACTTCTCTGTAGGTGCTCCACTCTGTTCCTGCTTACTGTATGTGAAACTACACTGGTGAGCATGATCTCTGAATTTTGAGGGAGAATTACACTGGTCTGCAATTTTTTCTTTCGATTCTGCCAAAATATTTTTAGGTGTTCTTTATAGATATATGGGAGCTGAAACTACATTTGGCAACATGATTGCTCTATCACACTCATTCTGAGAGGTGAACGTTCAAAATGAAAAGCACTATTTTAGAAAAAAAAAAGTAATATATTTTTAAGTTAATTATTTAGAAATCCCAATTGTAGAAATGATTTCGGAAAACCTAAATCTATGAAATACACAGATTTTTTGTGCAGGAGGATTTTGGTGCAGACCAAAGATATTGTCCATTTATTTGTGCAGTAAGTCCTGTTTTTGGAATATGGAGCATCCAAGGGTATTGTGTTGAGTTCTTTCTATTATATTATTAATTTTCAATATATTGGTCATTAAATTCTGACAATGAAGCTGGTGACCTACCTAGCTTTTGAATATTTCTGGCTGATGGATTATAGGTAAAAGTGTGCAGCTCAAGTTTTCAGGAAAAAGTGGCCCCTTTGAGCTACAGCCTTAGAAAGGTTTAACTCTTATCACTACTGAGGTGGCTGCTTAGAAGTAGATAACGAACATAATTAACAAGTGACTGATTGGCAGTATACTATCTCTTATAATAACTACTGGAGTTTTTTTTTTTTTTGGTGTGTAACATATTTAAAATTGTGAGCTCCTATTTATGTTGGTCTTTTTAAGTAGGTTGAAGACGTTGTCCTCCATGACTTGAGATGCTATTGGAGGTACCTCAATCAGCAGGCACTTAGGCACTTAGTAAGGGTCATTATCAGCTTCTTTTGCATTTTTTCATCATCATCATCCAACCTGCTATATCCTGACACAGGGTAACGGGGGTCTGCTGGAGCCAATCCCAGCCAGCACAGGGCGCAAGGCAGGAACAAACTGCGGGCAGGGTGCCAGCCCACCACAGGGCACACACACACACCACCCAAACACACACCAGGAACAATTTTAGGATCACCTAACCTGCATGTCTTTGGACTGAGGGAGGAAACCCACGCAGACATGGGGAGAACATGCAAACTCCACACAGGGAGGACCCAAGAAGCAAAGCCAGGTTTGCCAATGACAGAAACGTGATGCACGGGGAGCCTAGAAAGACACGGTTATCAGCTTTCTTCTAAGAAGTAACTTAATTTAGATTACTCTCTCCCACTTTTGTGTTTCCTTTATTCATACTACCTCTCTAAATTTAAATCTCTAGGCAAAAACAGTGGAATGTTTGTAAATTTTCTTTTCCCCTTTATTTAGTATATTAACAATTTTCACTCACTGACTTTGAATACTGTATCATTTGCACACTGATGGTATTTAAAAAGCTCAAAATAATACAGCAAACTTTTCTTCTTCTGTACAATGTTGCACAGCTATAATCTATACTAATAAAAGGCAAAGCCCTCACTCACTCACTCACTCACTCATTGACTCACTCACTCACTCACTCACTCACTCACTCACTCACTCACTCACTCATCACTAATTCTCCAACTTCCCGTGTAGGTAGAAGGCTGAAATTTGGCAGGCTCATTCCTTACAGCTTACTTACAAAAGTTGGGCAGGTTTCATTTCGAAATTCTACGCCTAATGGTCATAACTGGAAGGTATTTTTCTCTATTATCTGTAATGGAGTTGAGCTGGAATGACGTGGGGGGGCGGAGTTTTGTGTGACATCATCACGCCTCCCACGTAATCACGTGAACTGACTGTCAGCGCGTGCGTAGAAAACCAGGAAGACCTCCAAAAAGCGCTTAAGAAAACATGCATTATATAATTGAGAAGGCAGCGAAACAATAAGAAGTGAGCGAGTGACATATACTACCATATTCATGAGTGTTGCCAGCTCGGAAAGAAAGCACGGTGTAAACCTAAACTTTAAATTAAGTTCATAGACAGGCTACCGCTGACGTTTCACATGCCCACAGGTAATCGGGATACAAGTTTAATGAGAGGACGCAGGATATAAACGAGAGTTTTGATCACTTTGTAACTAAGTTAAAATTGTAGGTGAAGGGGTGTGCTTATGCAAATTTCGAGAGACTGTGTTTGTGGGGAGTGACAGTTAAAGGCGGATGGGGGAGTCACGTCATCATCTCCCCTCCCATTCATCTCATTTTACTCTGAGCTGAGCTCCGCGGCTAATGCCGTCTTTCGAAGCAACTTCGTCAGACTGCCACCAAATACTCACAGAAAAATCCACAAGTTAATACACACGCGGTCTCTATAGAGTTTCTACACACTGAATCCTCCAGGCACTACTTACAAAAGGTTACATTGACAATCGTGTTACGTTATTTTTAAAATCTTTCCTTTTCTTAACACAAGCACAGCTGAGAAGCTTCGATGCATGTGCTCCATAGCGTTAAAAATAATGCATTTAATCACACTTTGCATTACAAGCAAAGGGAGCTTTTCAATGCATGATTTCCTGGTACACGATTACATTGATCAAGCGCATCCCGATTCATTTTACCCTCGCACCACCTTAGTTTGAGAAGAAGTATGAAAAAATATGAGGTTAACACAGAAAAACAGATCACCAATTCAAGCTTTATGAATAATCGATTCTCCATCAATAATTGTTTTGGTAAAGCCATCCTCCTTCCATTTTATAATTTTTCCGCCACTAGTAATGATTAAATGAACGGTAAAAAAAGTAAGAGCAAAGCGAGGGTGACTTATTTAGGCAGGCATATATATGACAGCAACACTCATGACAATGTCAATCATGTTACGTTATTATTAAAATGTTTCCTTTTCTTTTTTATTACTTCTTTAACACACTACTTCTCCGCTGCGTAGCGGGTATTTTGCTATATATATAATATATGAATGACCTCCAAAAGCGCTGAGACTTTTGATATCATGAGCGTGTCTGCAAAACTGGGGTCTCCTGCCCAGCAAAAGTCGAGCAGCCAGCGCGTGCATAGCTGTGCCGGCCTTTGAGGCGCTGACTGCGTTCTGCCTTAAGTCAAAGTGAGCACTTTTAATTTTTTTCATCCTCCCCCTGCGCTATAGCCCAGACAAGTGCAAACACGGGACCCCTTTTCTACACCACGGAAAAATAATATTAAGGCGATTCACACTTTCTTTTGCACGTATACGATTATGAGGTTCTCACCCCGGATTATGAAGACACGCACGAGTGCAGGACTGACAGTGCCATCACAGCCGATTAATGGCGGGGCGTCTCACCAGTCTACACAAGACCCACCGCGACTGTCCCCAAAAGGCGATCATAACGTCAGCGAACACATCTCTCTATACTATATAAAAGAAAAAGGCAACTTTCCTTTCTTTACACCTTTTTTCCTTTTATCCCAAACCAAAGCCTTTCTCGCTTAACACTGCAGAGGACACAAAACTAATTTTCTTTAAATGCCGGTAAGGCACATTACCACAGGCACAAATTTGAACGTTCACATAGAAAATGTAATTTCAATGTACCTGTACTTCTTAAAACGTTAATGTTTTACTGTTTAATAACTTATAGACTATAATTTATTATTTTTCCCTTGCACTCAGTGACCAAACCTATACACACACATATAGACACATACAAACATACACACAAGTATATGTATGTATATATATATACACTCACACATACATACATACATACTTACATACATACACACATATATATAATTTGTGTGTGTGTATGTATGTATGTGTGTATATATGATGTAGATAGGTATGTATGTGCGAGTGTGTGTATATGTAGATATGTATATAGATATGTAGATATGAAGATATGTATGTGTATATATGTATATATGTCTATATATATATATGTATGTATGTATGTATGTATATATATGACAGCAGCAATCCAAGCTGTGAGAAAACAGTAAAAAGGAGGCGTGTCAGACGTCGTGGTACATTTTCTGATGCAGCTGCCGAAAACAACTTTGTGAAGCTGCCGCCAAATACACAAAACAATTACTTTGACAATCATGTTACATTATTTTTAAAATGTTTCCTTTTCTTTCTCTTTTCTTCTTTAACACACTACTTCTCCGCTGCCAAGCGGGTATATATATATATATATATATATATATATATAGATAGATAGATAGATATATATATATATATAGATAGATATGAGAACAACATATATATATATATATATATAGATACATAGATATATATATATATATATATAGATAGATAGATATGAGAACAACACTCATATCAATGACAAAACAATTACATTAACAACCATGTTACGTTATTTTTACATTTTTCCTTTTCTTTTCGTACCTTCTTTAACACACTACTTCTCCGCTGCCGGTATTCTGCTAGTATATAATATACTGTATACAGTTACACACACATATATATATATATATATATATATATATATATATATATATATATATATATATATATATATATATATATATATATATATATATAGTTAATAATATATATTATGCATAGTTTTTTTGTACATGTCTATTTTGTGTCCAGCATCATTATGGTGGCAGATCACAGAGTGAAGGATTCCCAGACTTTCTAATCTCTAATGAAACATAATATTGACCTTCCCACTACAAAGATTTGGGTAACAAATAAGTGAATTCAATTTACCTTGCCTCCTTTGTTCTAATTTCTTAATCAGCGGCTTCTCCGATGACTCATGGCGCACCTTTACTGAGACTGGATAATTATAATGAATTTTGGAAGTGAAACAACATGAGCTAGAAGTAGAGAAGTACCCGGTGTCACCTTCTATTGTACAACTGCTATTTTCTGACAAATCTTCAAACCATTTGATCTCAATTTTTTGGGGGTAGAAGTGACTGGCCTTAATGTTCAGCTTATTAGGGGACTCCATTGAAATATCAGAGAGCACTGGTGGAGCTGTTGAAAGAAGAAAAGAAAAAAAAAACTAAAGAAAAAAACAGGCTTGTTCAATGTGTTACAACGTAATTCAGCTAAGCACATGCTTATAAGTGTATGGGTGGGACATATTACTTACTATTTATCTCCTCCTCTCTCCAGCCACTAACTTTGTTAAGTACAGTCTAAGGCCACAGGAGTCCAGTGCCTATCATATCAGAACTTGGTACAAGACAGGAACCAAATGTAAATAGGGACCAAGCCTGTCAAAGGAGAACTTCAAGCACATATTCATGCAGGGCCATAAACCCAAAACATTGGGGATATGGACGGAAACTGGAATAGAGAAACACTCACAAGCACATGTATAAGACAGACAAATTGAAGTATGGATAAAAAATAATATTTAAAGACCGAAACACACAATGAATGGAAGATAAGTGTGATGTCAGGTGTATTCACTTAATAATAAATGATTCACAGCCATATTCCAGAAGAATCCCCTTCCTGATGTTACGGCCACAGGAAATAACTCATAAAATAGGAGTTACTGAAACTAGGCAGAAGCACAGGCAGAAAAGGCAGAAGCTGAGCAGGGTGTGTCATAGAACTGTGTAAGAAAAATTAACTGCTTGCAAGCTGCTAAGGGTTAATAGCTGACAAACCCGTTTTTCTATAACGGCAAGTTATTCAAACAGACGTCTGTCATAAGAAAGGGTCTAGTGAGCTGACCAAAGACAATTTCCAGTTTCTTAGGAGCGTGTCTATTTGACACAAGAGAGCTGACCTTTCCTTCTTTAGGGTCTATCTGACAAGTGAACAAAAATAAGAACAGATGGTCCATTAGCGTACTTAAATAAAATTCTTAAGGAAACGATATTATGAATAAGAAATAAGGGGAAGGAAGAAAAAGGTATGAAAACCAATGGGCAAAAATATAATTTTGCTCTTCTGCCTTGCAATGTAGAATCCACGTACTCATCTGTGACTGAATAAAAATCTAATTGACAGTTTTGTCCTGTCTTCCTCGGAGGGAGTTTTTTACTTCGACAGAACAGGATGGATTTAAAGTAGGAAAAATTGGGTGTAAAGATGACAGCTGCTATTACAAGAAGGTTACTTGCTTGTTTTATTGGTAATGTAGAAAGGTGTAAGGAACAAAACAGGAAAGAGATGGAAAGTGAAAATGGGGCAGTGAGTGAATGTTCAAAAGTTGCTGTCTGACAAATGTGAGGGAGTAGCATATAGAACAGCTACTGCTAAAGAAGAATGCAGACAAAGCAGGGAAAAAGAAGCACAAGCTGCCCATAATAAAAGTGAGAGCAGAAGTAATGGGATCTGACTGGAACAATAAAACTTGGCTGGGTGAACTACCTGGGACAGACGAGTGCCTCCATAAAGAGTGGGAGTGTAAATATGAGCAAAACGAAAAATATCTAGAATATGCTACACCAATATCTGATTCACAACTTTTAGGAGTTAGTGGATTTTTCACTTGGATTTTCACACGCATTTTGAGATCACAGTTCAACATAAAAGATACATAGGCATTGAAAGAAAAATGGAAGGATAGTGCAAGAAGATAGGAAAAAGAAAATAAAATTATTTCTAGTTTGTCTGTTTTTTTTTTTTGTTTTTTTTTTCCATTTTCCTAACCTTTTGAAACAATGCATCTTCTGTTTTTGAGTTTTTACAGATTTTGACTTCCAATGAGTGTTCCAGTGATTGCCCAGAAGTAATTTAAGTGTTGACACCAGGATGAAAACCAAGAAATGAGATTGACAGAAACTGATCTGTCGCCTTCAATTTTGCAGACCTGCCCATAGACAGGAACAAAGACAAAGAAACAAAGAAAAGAAAAAGACCAAAGACAAAGAAAAGATACCAAGACTGAAGGCAAATGACAAAGAGCAAAGACCTGGAAGAAGAATAGAATATAAAGAGCAAGAAAACAACACCTACGGGAGTTTTTAAGTGAGTCAGGTTTACAAACCATACATTAATAGGACCAATCATACTAGTAATAGATTTAAAAGGATATTTGAGCACAGAGTAATTGCAGCAAATTATCATTCCAAGAGGTGGTAACTGTGCACACCTGTTAAGAATACCAAAAGGTAAGGACAACAGTTTTGGGAGCCCATAAAGAGTAGATTCTGGGTATTATTTATTTGGAATAATTAATAGTCAATACTATTATAAGGAATAGACACCAACTGAATAAAGACTTTTAGAAGACTTTTCAAATAAGCAGGCGCAGCTGGTACATTTATAAGTCAGATGGGCTCTGTAGGTTAGGTATAGTTTCATTGGGAAAAACTGGGACCCCTACTGTGATTGTCGGCTGTAGTATAAGCATAGGACCAGTGGACCAATTTTAAAATGAGGTGTTCAGCACAGTAGGTATGCATATGGAATCTAGAGGTTGGCTTCATGGAGAAGGAAAAGGGATGCATAGTGAAGAAGTCTCTCTTGCTGCACAGGAGGGTACTTGGTGCCCAATGGTGGTGATGCCAGTTTATACTGGCTGATAGCAGTCAGTTTCACCATGGGGGGAATAACAGGAAAGGCAGCTTATAGTCAACCTAGAAATGTGCAATTAGAGGCCAGAAAGGTTAGTTTGAACAGTTAATGCAGTGGCACATGTGGCATGCAGCCTTCCAAATTTTGAAAAAAAAATTTTTTTCACATAATAGATTTAAAAAGGAATTGGACTAGGTTATAAAATTAGATTGAAGCAAAGAAGTAGCCTGCCATCAGAGGACCAAAGGGTTGAATGCACATGGTACAATGAGAGCGGGACATGTAATTGGTGTCAGGTAATCAATGTATAGCTGGTTAGGACATTTTTTTTATCCCACATTAAGAAAAAGCCTCTTAAAGGTTATCTGGTACCTTTAATTTTAACATGATAAAGCATGCATTGATAGTGGAACAGAGCAACTTTGTTAAATTACTTTTTAAAATATTTATAGAAACAAGAAAGTTTTGCTAATTACAACAATACAGCTCAAGCCAATGTCACATTATACAACTTCTAATCATAGGAAATGTCAGACTTGCTGACCACAGTTGCTGATGTTGCAGCGAGGACTATGTCAATATACATGACTGAAAATAGCTGGTCTCGTCATATTTGGCAATTGCATGTTGACTTTCCAGCACAGCTGTGCTTGTCCCTTTTTCTGCTTGACTGAGTTGGTGTCATATGAATGGTCAACAGCTAGGGCAAGTTCAGCCTCAATCTCAATACTTTTTTTTTTCCTTTTTTTATATTCTGTTGTGGTATGTAAAACACAAGACATCAGACAGACAAGTCTGTCTTCTGTTTGTAAGGTCCAAAACACACGCACTCCTAATTCTTTATCGCTGAATGCTATGCATTGTACTCCCATATAAGCAGTCATTGGTCATTGTCTAATGTGACAATCTTATGTATACATAATGTATATGTTTGAGAACAAGTAAACCAGCAGTCATTAAATAATTTTATTTTAAAGAAAATAAGAAAGAATTATTTTAGCAAAAAATTTTCTGTTGTTAGCTTATTGGTTTTGGGTAGCACAAACTTAAAATTAGGTTCCTCTGGAGTCGGAACTGTGAATAATCAATATGATAGCACAACACAGTCTTCTAGTTTGCCACTCACAGCTTTTAAAAAATATAAAAAAAAATTATATTTGCTTGGTGGTCAACATGCAACATGCAGTAATTCTAAATAGTTTAGTCTTATGAATGATGGAAGTGTTGAATAAAGCAGCATTACATTGTTATTATTATTACAACCCCAATTCCAATGAAGTTGGGACGGTGTGTAAAACGTAAATAAAAACAGAATCCAAAAAAGCTGGGACAGGGGCAGAAAAAGACTGGGAAAGTTGAGGAATGTTGAAAAAACACCTGTTTTGAACATTCCTCAGGTGAACAGGTTAATTGGAAACAGGGAAATCATGGACATCGTGTCCTCCGAGCAGAAGAGGAAAAGGACCATCCGAATTGTTATCAGCGCAAAGTCCAAAAGGCAGCATCAGTTATGGTATGGTGGTATGTTAGTGCCCATGGCATGGGTAACTTGAACATCTGTGAAGGCACTATTAATGCTGAAAGGTACATCCAGGTTTTGGAGCAACATATGCTGCCATCCAAGTGACGTCTTTTTCAGGGACTGTGGTATAGCAGGTCCACAGCTCTCTTAGCAAAGACCGTTTTAGTTTTTAAATAAATAATCACCACACTCGCAGCTTAGTGAGGGGGCGTGGTGGCTGTAGCAGATCTTGGGGCCATCTGCAGTGTGGGCATTTCTCATCTAGTGCACAGGTGAGGGACTGCCCACATCCGTGATTGTTCCTGAGGCTGCTAATGTGATGCAGCTGCTATGCCCCTCTCGTTATATAGAAGCACGAGTCGGTAAGGAAGGAAAAAAGGAACAAAGAAAAGAAAGACGGAGGTGGCTGGAGAAAGCAGGAGAGAGAGAGATGGTGCGAGTGGGCGAGTGAGCAAACGAGCGCCCGCAGGCAGCTGCGTGGAAGCCTGGGTGTTAGGCCAACACCTGGGAGCTGAAGTAATGGTCGCTCCGGCTGAGTGAGCATGTAGCGGGAGTGACCAAAGAAGCAGAGACTGTCCGCATAAGGCCGGGACAGCAGCAGGAGTCGGGAGGCTTGGAGGTGAAGTCCTTGGTGTGGGCGTCCTGGAAACCAAGGAGTCCAAGTCTCGGGCCTGGGATGAGTGCCAAACCGAAGCCAGGATCGGGAGGACTCCAGACCTGTGTGTGTGAGAGAAAGGGCAAAGCCCAACCGGGAGAAGCAGGTGAGACGCTAGTGTAGAAGAGCACCGGGCTTAATGATTTAGAAGGACTGTTTCCAGCGTCGTTTTAATCTCTGGTTTTAAAGGATTATTTTTCTGTTTATTGATTTTAAACCTCCACAGTCTCACTGTTTTATGGATTATTTATTTAAGAAAGACCTTTGAATCACTGCACTATTTATTTGAAACACTGTTTTGTTGGATTTTAAATAAAACCACTTTTGCACATTATACATCATCCGCTTGCTATGTTGTTGCCTCACTGTCTAGCTCATCTCAGTTATATCTATCGACAGTGTTGGTTTCAAGGGCTCCTGAAAAGCGGTTGGGAGCATGGATCTGAACCCGCATCGTCAAAGGGACGTCCCTGCTTATTTCAGCAGGACAATGCAAAGCCACATTCTGCATGTGTTACAACAGCGTGGCTTCGTAGTAAAAGAGTGCGGGTACGAGACTGGCCTGCCTGCAGTCCACACCTGTCTCCCATTGAAAATGTGTGGCGCATTATGAAGTGCAAAATACGACAACGCAGACCCCGAACTGTTGAGCAACTGAAGTTGTACATCAAGCAAGAATGGGAAAGAATTCCACCTACACAGCTTCAACAATTAGTGTCCTCAGTTCCCAAACGCTTATTGAGTGTTGTTAAAAGGTAAGGTGATATAACACAGTGGTCAACATGCCCCTGGCCCAGCTTTTATGGAACGTGTTGCAGGCATCAACTTCAAAATGAGTGAAGATTTGCAAAACAACAATAAAGTTTATCAGTTTGAACATTCGATATCTTGTCTTTGTAGTGTATATAATTGAATATAGGTGGAAAAAGATTTGCAAATCATTGTATTCTGTTTTTATTTACGTTTTACAAAATTTCCCAACTTCATTGGAATTGTTGTTGTATTATTATTATTATTATTATTATTCAAAATAAGAAATACTTAAATTTTCTTCTGCTACAAGAAATAGCATTGTCTTCCAATACCCAGATTAGTTGCGTAAACATAGAAATTCTTATTTTAATTACCTGCATTGCAAAATTGGAACAGATCATCAACAAAAGCAACATGCTGGAATCACATACTTTAATCTTTTTGCTTGTGTGTGAAGCTGGTCACTTACCTAACACTCTGATTGTTACTTCTTTTTTCCGAGTCATTGTCCAAAAGAACAAGGCAGGAGTGGATCTAACACGGCATTGAAGCACTATCCCATCATCTTTCAAAGTCGGTGTAAATGTGATCGAGGTGTACCCAGTTTGGTTTGAGAATTCATTTGGCAAGAGAACAGACTGCTCTTCTAGAGTTTTTTTATTTGCAAAAGTCACTTTTCCTGATGGCACAGAGCTTTTCAGAACATATTTTCCATTCTCATTAGTGATTTGCTTCCATCTGCAGCAGTAGTTTCCTTTGTGCTTCATCCACCAGGTTGGCTCCTTGAAATTCACACAAAGGTTGCCACTAAATGTGCATTGCAGTGTTGTTTCATGATTCACTAGTATTTTACCAGGTGTATTAATGTCATGCATCAAGATTTTTATTTTTCGATCTGCGTGAAATTAACAGAAAAAGATGAAAATGGTTCTTGCTGTTAATTAATGACAAAATATTCCTTACAATCAAGTCAGGTCAGGATGGGGAACATGTACTGGTACATCGCATTGCTGCACCCACCACATGATGAAACAGCTGTTGGCAACCCCCCAGGCAAACAACTGGAAATGACCCTCTATCTGCTGTAGCCAGGTGATATGTGGGCATCCTCTTGGCCTGATCCAGCCACTTGGGTCCTCAACAGTGAGTATCCTGTGAGCCAGATCACCCTGGGGAAATCTCGCCACTCGTACTGTAGTGCCGTAACTGATGCTCCCTCACAATGCAGGTCATGTGTCTCATTTGAGACTCCATGAGCAACACAAAGTCAAACCAATGGGACCCAAGGATTATCTGAAGAGACACAGGACTGAAGGAGCAGTCTTAGACTCAGGTCACTGGAGAGCATCCATGTCTCAAAAACAGGAAGCACCAGGACTCTAAAGACTTTGACCTTCATCCTTTAGTAGAGATACCAGGGGCGCCACACACCCCTTTCCAGTAACCTCATGACCCACCATGCTCTCCCAGTCCATCTACTGACTTCATAGAAAGAGTCGCCAGATTCACATGAATGTCACTGCCGAGGTAAGTTAACCTCTCGACGAGGTTGACACTCTCTCCGCAGACAAACATACTGCTGATGAGCCCAAGAGGTCATTAAAGGTCTGATCTTGGTTTTTATCAGGACACTCACAAGCCATACAGTGATCTAAGAAATCACTATACTTTGACTAAATATTTCTTACAATCAGGTCAGGTCAGGTTGGGGAACATGTACTGTACTGGTATTCTATTGTGTGAGTTGACTTGCCAACCTTTTTAAAACACAAGCCACATTTGAAAAAAAAAAACTCTGCATTATATGAGGAAGTGTCTGCCTTGTTATAAAGAGCAAAGTATAGATACCAAGGAAAATGTAATAAATAACTTTTTCTAGTGTATACAAAATAAAGAAATACTTCTAACATGGTCTACTTACATTTTTTGTAAATCAGACGAAAACTCAGACCAGCTAGAACAGTTAGTAGCAGGGAAATGATCACGACTGGTGCTAGAATCAAAATCATTGTGGTTTTCCCCTTTTGTTCAATGGGATCTGTTAAAATAAAATCAATGTGTATGAACAACAGGAAAATCTGAAAAATGTCATCCATCCATCCAAGTTTATAATTTGGTTATCCAACTTAGGGTGTTGACAAGGGGCCAAAGGCTAGACAAAAAATATTGGGTGCAAAGTGAAAACCCAACCTGGATGGGGCAGCAATAGAAAGTAGTCATGATCTGTGGAATGCAACAAAGTGGAAAGCACACTCATTCATTATAGGGAACATCTTCAGGGCCTATTCGCTATTTATAATTCCACTCTGAGCCCAGGTTAGTGTTTTCGCTACTGCCTTCTCCTTTCTTGCCTTCAGACTAGAAGATCAACGCCACAAGGAGCTCTGACATCACTTCCGCATTCATCCTTGAACCCAACTCTTCCTTCTCTATCATCTTACAAATGCTGCTGCCATTTGAATGAAGCCAGTCTAAAGACTTGCATCTGAGAAAATGACACCTTAAAATCTAGCTGATGATTTGCATTATCTCTTCTTGTCTTTTGATTTTAACCAGCATTTGCCAACTATATAGGGATCACCATCGAGTGCCTCAACTCTTTATCTGTGTTTGCTTATTTTTCTTACACTATTCATAGTTGTAGTCAGCCCAATGTCTTCACTCCACATAACTCTATTCTGTGTCTGTAACAGCTATAAACAGGTTGGAGTTTGGCACTGCTTGTTAGACATTAATATGCTGATGCTGTCCAAAGTCAATAAACTGATAAAGAAAACTTTTCTTTTCCTGCAATATAGTATTTGTGTATGGTTGATTTATGTTTTGATAGTGAATGGCTGAGGCTTTTATAACAAAAAATACTTTCACCCAGACTGTCCAGCTAAGAGCATTAAGGACATGTTTCAAAAAATATTACAAACACCTACTTTTCTAATTTATAGCACAGAATTTAAATTAAAGTTGATAGTAATCAGATAGGTAATGCAGCAATGGCAAAAGGGTCAACATTCACAAAATACATCAATATTTGTTTTCTTAACTCATTATACAAATATAGCCAGGTAATACTGTACTTCAGCTATTTGGTAATAAAGCTGAGTTTAAGAAAATGAACTCCTTTACATTTTCTCAAGATGATGATACTGCTGCTATTATACCTTCATTTTCTGCATAGAATCTTGATGTCATTTTTGATTCCTCCTTCTCTTGTTCTGCCCACATACCTCACATGAACAGTGTTTCTTACTTTTACCTCCACAACACATCCCATCCTTGTTTTGTTACTGAGACGTTTTTCCATGTTTACATCACATTCCACAATGACTTCTCTTGTACTTTCTGCCTTTGTAATCTGTTTTCTCAACTCTAGATGGTTTAAAGCTCTGCTGCAATGGTCATCCCTCTGACCCACACTTGCTCTGTTCCACCTTCACTTTTAATTTATCAATATTTCAAACTCTTTACTAACTGTTATTTGCCCCTTTACATGCCACATTTCAATGTTGTCTTTTGCACAATTATAATGGGCCTCCTCATGTCACTGTGTTGTGTAACTCCAGAAAATGTAGTGGAAATTGGCAAAATGGAGAAAGTCTTTGAAGGGTAAGGAACTGAAGATAAATAGGAAGAAAGCCCATGAGTTTTAAAGATGATTAGGATTCATATGTCAGCCTGCAGGGAGAGCTACTGAAAAAAGTGGATAAACTTAAATATCTAGGATTAGTTGTAGCCCAAGATGGAGAATGAAATGCAGAGAAAAGCCACAGCATGCTGTATGGATAGAATAATTGGAAGAAGGTACTAAAGGTCAGGTTTTTAAGACAGTGGAAAGACCAGCAATGATGTATGGAACTTGGGCATGGGCAGTAAAGGGAGCACAGGAGAAGATGATGGATATAGCAGAAATGGCCAGGAATGTTGAGATGGATGTGTGGCATTATAAAAAAGGACAGAATAAGAAATAAGACAATCAGAGGTGCAACAAAGGTGGCAGAGATATCTAAGAAAGTACATGTGGTATGGACATGTGATGAGGAGAGACAATGATAATGTGGGCGAAAGAGTGATGGGAATGGAAGTACAGGGGGATAAAAAGTGAGCGAGGCCAAAGCAGAGGTGGATGGATAAAGTAAAAGAAGATGAAGGAAAAGGGCCTGACTGAGGAGGAGGTTCAGGACTGAGCCATTTAGTGAAGATTGACAGGACACATTGACCCCACATAGAAGAAGAGCAACAACAACATCAAGTGCCTTCTCACAGTCTAGAACAAGATATTCAAAGTGGTCATCCCTCTAATGAAATTGACAGAAATAACAATGAAACCATTAATAGCTGCATTCACTCATTTGAGCATGTGACACTTGGGAAGGGAATAAAATAAAACTTTAAAAGCCAGGCAATACTGAATTTATAGAATCTGTGTTGAAATATCTTTTCCAGAAATACAGTAAAGTTACACAGAAGATGAGGAAACTAATACATTCATAAAAATTCAATTATTTACGTGGCTGCTCCAGAATTAATAGTGTACTGTACAATTGTCCATTTACTTAATATACCTATTTAATTAAATGTGAAGGTTAAAAAAAACAAGCACTCTCTAATGCACACAAAGCAGGAACTAGCTCTGGCTGAGGGCACCAGGCCATCATAGGCAACAAATGTTTACACTCTGGAATAGATCTACCATACAAAACCAATTCCGATTTCCCTTTTAATCTACGATGCGTGGGTTTGATGGCTCTAAATTAGCCCAATATGGATTAATATGTCCAGAATTAGATTCCACCATATATCTGATACTGCTGTGAAATCAACCATGCTGATCTGGAATAACTGGGTTTTGGAAAATGAATGAGTGAAGGATTTATGAAACACTGAGATTTAGCGTCTTATGAAAATCTTTTCATTGGCAGTATTGTCCCCTAATAGCTAAGGCAGCAAACTTCCAAGCTAAATGTTACAGCTTCAGATCTTACCTCTTTGACACTGTACAACCCTAATTAAATCTGCCTGATGGAGCCAATGCTGTATGATGTTTTAACAGGTAGAGCATGTCCAGCTGCCATTCCGACCCTTTTATTTTCAATTCTGCTGTGATATGTAACACACAAGACATCAAACAAATGACATTCTCTTCTGTTTGCTAGATCCAAAACACCCATGTTCTTTATTCCCCAATGTTGCATTATATGCATTTTACTTCTGGATGAGCACTCATTGGTTGTTAGCTCTCATGCAAGCAAAGCCTGCCCCTATGACTATAGATAAAATAAAACCTGATTTTGTCAGAGCAAGTTGGAGTCATTCACTGGGTACGTCAGAATAGACTATTGTCCTTCAAGGGAGCACTGTCATCTACCTCACTAAGAGTATGTAAATGAATACTACAATTGAAAATCGATAGATAATTTGCTCGATTGGCCATTATTTGACAGTGGCATCTTTCTAGCCACCAAGATGCAAATCAAAATAGTGAAATAATCTTAAAATTGTTCACTGATCTGCTAAGAATTGTAGAACTCTTTTAAGCCCATGTCTCCAAGCTATTTCTGCAGCTCCAGAATACTGACATTGGATGCTGGAAGGAGGATTTAAGTGAAACGGGGTCTTAACAATGTAATTTTTTCGATTTGACAATGATGCTGCTGATGGCTTCCTCTAAAGGATATTCAGAAACATTTCAATTTTCATCTAACCACTTTCTCCATTCAATTATTTTACCTTGAAATTTTGTTAGCTGTTTAAGTTGTAATGTTTGCTTTAGGGTTGTTCGATAAAACAGAAGTCTGATTTCATTCTTGGAAATTAGCTCAGCAGTCTGATTAGACACAGGAGGACTATGGTTAACATATTTTATGTTTTACTAAGACAGTATATGGCTGGTGTTGACATGACAAAAGTCTATTTTTAATACATTTTTAACTGATTTATGTGACTTTGGAAAGGACTATGACAAATATCTATCAGTTTGTGTATTGTTCCACTTGAGGAAATAACAAGGTAGGCCTGCTCTATTTAAATGTTAAAGATGCTTTTACATTTAAACTACTGGCAACTTTAGGTTAATCTGAACACGACTTGATTCATCTTATTCCCAGCTACAAACCTGTTTATTAGATGTAAACTTGTTGTTACCAGAATAGTGAGGGAGTGGAGCCTGGAGGCTGAATGTCTCCTTCGAAATAACAGACTGGAAAATGATGTGCAAGTCATATGGGGACGATATTGAGGGACTCAGTGACTGCTTCACAGACTATATTAACTTCTGTGTCAACAAAGTGGTACCCACAAATACAGCGAGTTACTTTCTAAATAATAGGCCTTGGACTACTAAGGAGCTAAAAGGTCAACTGAATGAGAAAAAGAGAAGAGCGTTCAAATGTGGTGACAAAGAGGATCTGAAGGAAGTACAGTGAGTGCTAAAGAAAAGACAGAGTGAAGGAAAGTAAAACTTACAAAGAAAGCAAACTCACTCAGAATAACATGAAAGTTGTTTGGAATAAAGTGGGTATAATTACTGGATTTATGCAATACGGGGTTCATGTGCTAGAAGGGGATGTGGACAAAGCTAATGCCTTAATCTCCCAACATAATCCCTACTACATCAACAATTCCTACCACATCAACTGGAAGAGCCAGTGACAAGTCCATCTCTGAGTGTGGACTGTCCATAACTGAAGACCAACTGTGGGACCAGCTGGAGTCAGTCCTTGAGCTGTTAAGGTTCATGCTTACCAATTCAATGATGTCCTCTGTTAATTGTTCAGTCTGTACCTAAGGCTCCAGAAAGTGCCACTGCTGTGGAAAACATCCTACCTTATTCCTGTTCCAAAGAAGGCAGAGGCCTCTGCACCTAATGACTACTAACTAGTGGCAGTTATGTCTCACATGAATCCCTTTGAGAGATTAGTCCTGGACTGTATGAGTACTTTTGTGGTAGACCCACCTGGACCCACTGAAGTTTGCCTATCCGACAAAAATTAGAGTGGAGGATACAATTATCTATTTGCTCCACAAGGCTTATTCTCACCTGAACTAAGCCGGCAGCACTGTGAGGATTATATTTTTTGATTTCTTCAATGCCATCAACACCATCCAACCATCCTTGTTAAGAGGTAAGCTCAGAGATACAATATGCCAGGGGCCTATGGTGTCTTGTATAATCGACTATCTATTGGGCAGACCACAATTTGTGAGACTCAAGTACTGAGTTTCTAATATAGATGTGAACAACACCAGAGCACCACAAGGAACAGTCCAGTCTGCTTTTCTCTTCATTCTGTACACCACAGACTATAAATATAACAGCGGGACATGTCACGTAGAGGCATTCTCAGATGAGTCTGTACTTATGGTGTTTGTTGATGAGGGAAATGAGACAGAGGAGAAGAGTCAGGTGGAGAACTTTGATTCTTGGTGCAAAGAGAATTGTCTGCATCTTAACATCAGCAAACCATGGAACTGCTTATTGTCTTTCACCACACCAAAGAGTCTCTACATCCGGTCACTATTCAGGGAGTGAATGTAGAGGTGGCCCATTCCTATGAGTACTTGGGGGTTTACATCAATTACAACTTGGACTGGTTTTAGAACACAGAGTAATTATAAAAGAAAGGGCAGATCAGACTCTTCTTCGTTTTGAGACTGTGTTCCTGTAATGTGCGAGGTAACATCCTTCACATCTTCTACAACTCTGTGATGGCTGGTGTGGTGTGCAAGACTGGTACCATCACTGCAAGAGAGGCCCACCGACTCAAAAAGCTAATTTAAAGGGTAGGGTTAGTTATGGGATGTACTCTGGACCCCCTGGAGATAGTAGTGGAGGAGAGAATAAAGATAAAACTGAGTGTCTTTATGAACAATTCTACACACCATCTGTCTGACACATCAACACTAAAGGCTTTCAGCCAACAAATCATTCAGCAGAAGTGCGTCAAAAAACACTAAGGGGGCTCCTTATTACCAACAGCAATACATCTGTATAATGTTATGACTGTACCAAGTCTGAACGTTTCTTTCTTTTTAATTTTCTTCCTTTTTAGTCATTCTGGTGTGTGCTCAGACGATAGTGTGTGTGTACAAGTATTCATTTATGTATGTATGTATTTTTAAACAACTGCTGTAAAACAAACAATTTTCTCCCTGGAGACAGCTAAACCTCTTCCATTATATATCAAAAGAAGTACAAAAAAGCACATGTCTATGAAGATATCATTTAAATTACACTACATGCCTGTGTATTGTACAACAGTGTGCCTGCTTGGACAAACAGAAGCCAGAAATAAAACTCTAAATGAAGAGTTCAACTGCAAAGCACAATAAATGCCAAATTCTAAATTCTAGAGCAGCTGGTGCAGAAAAATCACCATTTGAGAGTCTTGTGCCATAGAGAAATAATATTTTTGAAGAATATAACAGACTGTATTTTACTATCCAGCATACTTAGATGTACATTTTAAAATACAATAAATGGTATTCATAGTGCAATCTGCTATAAATACTTTCATCCACAGAGCACCTTTGAAACATCCAACATGACTGGATGAACTTTCACTGTTAGTGGTGTTAGCTGAGTGCTTCATTTACTTAGTTAAGTTAGTTAGTTATTTAGTTATTACTTTCTACCAATTTAATATAATAGTTTCTCTTGTCAGTCATCATTTCTCACACATCACTACTCCCTTGTGGCTCATTACTTCCAGATTTTATTTCATACACTGTATATGCATATGTTTAATATTGAATCTTTATTGAATTGACTGTAATAGACTTGAGATGTGTTTAAATCACTTAATTTACCTGGTACAAATTAAGTAAACAGATTAAAAATCCAGGAGTTTGTGACTGTGTATGCAGTACGGCACAGTGATTCCAAAAAGCATTTAGACCTCTTCATTTTTTTCACATTTTGTTATGTTGCAGCATTTTCATAAAATCGTTTAAATTATTTTTTTCACTCATCAAGCAGCACTCAATGCCCCCGAAATGACAAATCAAAAATATTTGATTTTTTTGTAAATTCATTAAAATTAAAAAGCTGAAATATCCCAATGACACAAGTATTCAGGCCCTTTGCTATAACATTGTCTCAGGTGTATTCCTTTCTATTGATCATCATTGAGACGTATCAACACCTTCTTAGGAGTCCACCTCTGGTCAGTTCAATTGATTGGATATGATTAGGAAAGGAACACGCCTGTCTATAGAAGTCCCCCATTGTTGAAAATGTGCATCAGAGCAAGGAATAGCCCATCAAATTTGGAAACAGAATTGAGTCGAGGCACAGATCAGGGGAAAGCTACAAAAAATCCACCCACATTGAAGGTTCTCAAGAGCACAGTGGCCTCAATAGTTCTTAAATGGAAAAGTTCTGGGACAACCATGACTCTTCCTAGAGCTGGCTATACAAACCTAGGACTCCAGAAAGAGAGGTGATAAGGTGGTCATTCTGGCTGAGCTCCAGAGAACCTGTTTGGAGTTGGAAAAAGCTACCATAAAGATAACCACCACCGAGACACTTCACTGATCTTGGCTTTATATCAGAGTGCCAAATGACACATTAAAGACCACTTTGAGTGTGCAAAAAGGCACCTAAAGGACTCTCAGACTATAAGAAACAATATTCTCTGGTCTGATGAAAACAAGATTGAACTGTTTAGCTTCAGTTCTAAGGGTCATGTCTGGAGGAAACTAGGCACCACTCATCACTTGTGCACTATCATTCCAATATTGAAGCATAAAGCTCGCAGCATCATGCACGTGCTGTTCTTTATTAGAAGAAACTTGGAGACTAGTCAGGGTTGAGGGAAAGCTGAACACAGCAACGTACAGAGATATCCATAATGAAAACTTGCTGGAGAGCACTCTGGACCTCAGACTGGGCCAAAGGTTCAGCTTCCAACAAGACAATGGCCCCTAAGCACAAAGCAAAAACAACACAAGTGTAGCTTGGGGAAAACGTTGTGAATGTCCTTGAGTTGCCCAGCCAGAGCCTTGAACCCAATCAAAAATCTCTGGAGAGATATGAAAATAGCTGTCCACCAACAGTCTCCAACCAATAGAGCTTAAAAGAATCCATGGAGAAGAATATCAGAAACTCCCTAAATTCAATGCAAAGCTTGTCGTGTCAGATACAAGTTGACTCCTGGCTGTAATTATCACCAAAGCGGCTGCAGTTAAATACTTAATAAAGAGTCTAAATACTTGTGTCAGCATGTAACATTTTAATTTTTAATACATTTGGAAAAATGTCTGAAGTCCTGTTTTCACTTTGTCATGCTGGAGGATTAGATGTTATTTGAAAAGAGAAAAACAAATTTAAATTATTTTAGTGCAAAGCTGCAGCATTACAAAAAGTGTAAAAACTGAAGATGTCTGAATATTTTCTGAAGGCACTGTAATGGCATCTCAGTATACAGGCCATGTATTGTTAAGAATGACTTATGTCCTAAATAACCTTTAATACGATCTTTTGTTGAAACTATTTGACATCTTCGTCACATTGTTTGTTTTCTTTTTCTTAAAATAGTGTTGTTCTCAGTTGTGCATCTTGTTGGCCTTTTGCTTCCCGGTTACTCTGTGTTGCTGCTTTAAAGATGTACTTATTATTCCTTTTATTATTACTCTAACTTTATTTTAATTTACTTGTACCTTATTGTAATTTAGAAAAGTGACTTTATTTTATTTTTTCAAATAATTTATCTGTGTTCATTCCTTATTTGGAAATGTGTTTTCTGAAAAATCTTAAATGTGTCTTCTTTAAAAACTTAAATCACTTTTTGCTGAAAAATAACGTTTAATTTTTATTTTTGAAAATGGAATATTTCAAGGTGGATTTAATAATAGTGAGGCGATATATTGTGAGTATTTTCTGTTGTATTTGGTCAAAACTGATTGGTTTTCAGTTAAAGTACCCTAATAACATTTACTTGCCATTAATGTGTACTCATAATTACGACTTACTTTATTGTTTGGTACATATATAGATGTGTCAGATCAAGATATGTGATCTTTTCTTTTGATCTTTTTTTTTTTTTTTACCTTTTTGTTATTTACCTGTTATTATAACTTGTTGAATAATTGACTCATGAAATCCTTCCTGTGCCACTTCACAAAAAAATATGTCATCCTTATTATCAGTTTTCAGCAAGTAAAACTCTCTTGTAATAAAGGTGCCATCATTTTTCCACTCTGCCTTTGCCTGTACCTCGCCATTCTTCTTCCAGGTCACATTTACATCATCCGGGAAATGGCCATCCACAATGCAAGCGACCGTCTCTTCCTTGCCTGTTTCTACAGCTGTAGGAGTGATGGTCACATTAGGACGTTCTGATGGGTAAACAAAGGAACAACAGTAAATCTCAGTACCTTACTTATTCTTCCCCAACTCATTTATTTGCTTAAGCAACTTTTCAGATTTTAGGGTTAGAAAACTACGTCTAGCACACTAGCAACAAAATATGCTTATTTTGCAAAATGCCAAATTAGAAAATTTGGAAATTACATGATTAAAAACAAGGCCAATGTGAAGCCAACAACACAGCATTGGCAGAGATACACCCGTTTATTCTTAAATACTGGTCTGTGTTATTTGGACAAATGGTAGGTTTAGCCTCAGACGTCACATGACGTTGTATCATGCCTGTATCATGTTTATCACTTAATCCAGGCCTACTGAAGCACAAAACAGTTCATAAGCAATGGGATATCAATGAACTCAATAACATGACTTTGATAATGGAATGATAAATGGACACTTTTTGTTAAAGCCAAATGATACAAAGCCACACTTCAGTAGAAACACACAAAATGCCTTGTCAGCATGTAACTAAGAAACCAAGCAGATAGAAAAGCAATGTGAAAATATTTGTACTCTTGCCCTATTGCCTTTATTGGTACAATCTTTAACCAATGAATCAGCTCATATCGCTTAGTGCCATTGAGTTACACACAGCACAGACAATACACTGTACTGAGAAAAATTTCTGTACAAAGCAGTCACACAATTACTCAACCTAGTAACAGAAAGAATACAAGAAGAAAAGTTATACAAGTATGGCGTTCACTTCACTGTGAGTTCAGCAAAACCACAGAAATGTTAGAGAACTTCCCAAAATTTGGCAAACTGCACTGAAGTCAATGAGGAAAGTGGAACTGGACTAATTTTGAGTTGATTATAATAGTGCAGTGATCTTTTGATTGCCCCTGAGTGCTAAGGAAGTGTCTGCCAACTTTGCAGGGCCGATGATTGTGGTCAAAAGTGAACTGTGAGGCAGCAGTGATAACCACACTACCATCGTGTCTCAAACATCAAAAAATGCAGAGGGAATGATAACCAGAAGCAAAATACATCAAATGACCACCAATAACATACATCATTGCAATCACAAAGTTACAATCTGCAGGGCACACATTGATTATGCCTGAAGTCATTACTCCTCGCAGCTGGAATGTCTTTTTTATTTCAGATCTATCTGTGCAGATGCTTCACAATTTTTTCTTCCATCAAGAAGTCAGAAATGCCTTGTAAATAGTAAAAAATATTTTATTACTATTATTATTTATCAGAGCATTTCATGTGTTTTGTTAGTCAGGGAGGGCAAGGACTCTTTTAAGGCTTATTTTGACTTGCAGCTGTGGCTAATTATTCATGTATTCAGACAGCCTGCAGAAGTAGCCATGTAGCAATGCAGGCAAGTAAGTCAGTACTCATAATATTCTCATTATAGTATGATAATGTACCCTCCAAAGAAAATACTGCAGGTTTTTTTTTTTGGTAAATGAGTGTAGGTGGAAAAATGGCTGGAGTACCGATCACGTAGTGGCATCACTTGAGTGCGAAGCAGATCGGGCAGCATTGTAAAATGTGAGTTAGGGAATGCTTACCTATGCATACATGAACATTTTGCGAATGACTGCTACAGCTCTGTGATGTCATGCTGGCTTTACAAAGCATCATGGAGCGCTGAGAAAACAAAATGTTTCTCTAAGTCAGCCACATAGTGGAATTCTAATATTACATCACCACAAAGTTTCACTCTCTTAAAGCCTGCCTTTAAGAGAGTGAAACTTGGTGGAGACATAATCCTTAGAGCAGTGTTTCCCAGACTCGGTCCTGGCGACCCCCTGTGGCTGCAGGTTTTTGTTCCAACCAGCTTCTGTTTTTAATTGAACTCCTGGGCTAATTAAGTGAATTGATATTTCCCAAGTTCTGTGTTTAGAGAACAATATAGAAATTAGAAAACTAAGTTTGCTAAAATATATCTATACTAATAAAAGGCAAAGCCCTCACTGACTGACTGACTGACTGACTCACTCACTTACTCACTCACTCACTCACTCACTCATCACTAATTCTCCAACTTCCCGTGTAGGTAGAAGACTGAAATTTGGCAGGCTTATTCCTTACAGCTTACTTACAAAAGTTAAGCAGGTTTCATTTCGAAATTCTACATGTAACGGTCATAACGGTCGATAACGGTTGACAACGTCCGCCATGTTGAACTTTCTTATTTATGGCCCCATCTTCACGAAATTTGGTAGGCGGCTTCCTCGCTAACCAAAACCGATGTACGTACTTATTTTGATGGTATGACGCCACTGTCGGCCACCATATTGAACTTTCCAACGTTACTAATTCTCCAACTTCCCGCATACGTAGAAGGCTGAAATTTGGTAGGCTCATTCCTTACAGCTTACTTACAAAAGTTAAGCAGGTTTCATTTTGAAATTGTACGTGTAACGGTCATAATGGTCAACAACGTCACCAATGTTGAACTTTCATATTCATGGGCCCATCTTCACAAAATTTGGTAGGTGGCTTCCCTGCGCTAACCAAAACTGATGTACGTACTTATTTCAGTGGTATGATGCCACTGTCGGCCATATTGAAGTTTACAATGTCACTAATTCCCCAACTTCCCGTGTAGGTAGAAGGCTGAAATTTGGCAGGCTCATTCCTTACAGCTTACTTACAAAAGTTAAGCAGGTTTCATTTCGAAATTCTACGCGTAACGGTCATAACGGTCAACAACGTCCTCCATGTTGAACTTTCTTATTTATGGCCCCATCTTCACGAAATTTGCTAGGCTTCCCTGCGCTAACCAAAACCAATGACGTACTTATTTCGGTGGTATGACGCCACTTTTAGCCACCATATTCAACTTTCCAACGTCACTAATTCTCCAACTTCCCGTGTAAGTAGAAGGCTGAAATTTGGTACTTATTTCGGTGGTATGATGCCACTTTCGGCCGCCATATTGAACTTTTCAACAGTCTTTGTTACTTATGGGCCCATCTTCAAGAAATTTGATACGCGAGTTCCCAACGCTAACTGAATCCTACTTACGTACATATATACGTTCATAGCCTGCAGCTCGGTCACTGTGTGAGGCGGCGTTGTTGGCTGCCTGCCTATATAAGGCCGTTCGTCGCTCCAGTCTCTAGATTCCCTTCCTTGCTTCGCCACGGGATTCACGTCTCCCTGCTGATAACTACAGCCTTTTTATTTAATCCACGGCTTCTCCTCTGTTTTATTGTTCATTTATTTCAATTATAGTTATTGTGTAGGTATTTTAGACTTACTTTACATTGTTCAGGTACCCATTTCCTTTATCATTCCAACCGTACCCCCATTAACATGTCTATCGAGGTGATCACTATCGATCAAAGAACTGTCACTTACCGAGTGGTTTCCATGCCCGGAGATACCACCTACTTTTTCCATTCTCTTTGTTACATATTGCACGGCCATATCAGGCTCACTCTTGATATCCGGAGGAACTTTGTGTCTTATGTATTGAATGACTGGACAGGTTCAAGGTGTGGACTGATGACGGTACAGGAGATAATTAGACTACACAGGAGCACTATAAGAGTGAAATGCTAAGCCCTTCACCTATGGTTCTGCATGTGAGTTGATGGCTGCCACTGAATTGTTCGGTTGTCGCTTTCAAGTGTACCGAAATGGCCAAATATTTTACATCTTTGGACAACCGCCAATGCCTCTTAAACATCTTAGATTCACAGGTGACGATTTCAGTAGTGGACACTTTAATGTTTATGAATGTTTAAACTCTCAAAAGCTGGATGTGATTTTATCACTGAAACCGGTTGTGTGCTTACAACGCTTGACAGATGCTGAATGTCACTTCAACACAACAAATCCTGCAAATACTGTTGTAATTGAAACAAACCATGAAACTCAAACCGATTATGACAGCAGCAATCCAAGCTGTAAGATTTGAGACAAGATTACTGTTCACATGGCCAACTGTAAGTTGCATGCTTAAGAGTAAGCTCAGCGCACAGCTTGGTCATATTACAACCGGAGGGCCGAACTCACAATTTGGTATACAAAGAGATCCTTAACAAATAATTATTGGCATATTTTCCCTCAGTTTGAAAAGATTTAAATTTCTTCTTAATAAAACTTTTAAGGCAGTACTTTGCCACTGCGAAGCGCGGGTATTTTGCTAGTATATATATATAAATTAAAATGTACCAAGCAGTAATATAGGAATAATGTATTTTTTTCTTTTTAACAGTTCTTTCATCTTGATTTTCATTCTACTTTTCAAGATGTTCTAATTGTTTAATTAATCCATTATTTACTAATTAGTGCTAAAGTAGTTGCAGCCTTTGATTATTCCATGTTGTTTGCCTGGGTGTCTGATCTGCTCCTTTTAAATTGTCATTAATAAGATATAATGAAGGGGGAAAAACTGCATAGAGAAAGGGCAAAGTATAATGAAATCAACAAAGGAGAGTTAAGCATTTAAATCTATAACAAAATCAGAAATATTTATAAATGTCTTATAAATGTAAAAATCATGCTGCTATGCTTTTCTGAATGTCAAATAAAAGAAAAGAAAATACCAGCTAATTAAATGAAATCAGTGTTACCAGGTGTTGTCACTGATTAGGAATCTGGTTGGAACAAAAACCTACAGCCACAGGGGTCCTCCAGGACCGAGTTTGGGAAACACTGCCTTAGAGCTATATTATGCACTTTTGAAGCAACAACTAGAATCCCAAGTGAGAATGCATGAATAGCATGGAAGTTAACTGAATGATCTACACTGTTTTGTTACTGACTGCCACTGTGCAAAGTCAGTCAGTCATCGTCCAACACATTATCTATCCTAACACAGGGTCATGGGGGGTCTCCTGGAGCCAGTCCCAGCCAGCACAGGGTGCAAGGCAGAAACAAATCCCCGGGCAGGGTGCCAGCCAACCGCAGGGCACACACATCAGGGACAATTTAGGATTGCCAATACACCTAACCTTCATGTCTTTGGACTGTGGGAAGAAACCAGAGCATCTGGAGGAGACCTACACAGACACAGGGAAAACATGCAAACTCCATGCAGAGAAGACCCGGGAAGTGAACCCAGGTCTCTTAACTTCAAGGCAGCAGCGCAACCCACTGCGCCAGTGTCATATCTTATTCAGAAAAGACTTGTTTTACTTTCAATAAAGTTTTATGATGGGTTTTGTTGGTTTAATTAGTTAAGGGTTTCTGGATGTATTACGAAAGCCTGAAGAAAGTATGATTAAAAGCACTTGTTTTGTTTAATGCAGAAATTTATTTTATATAATACTAAATTTTATATGTTTCCATCCATCATCAAGAATACCTCTCTATCAACTTCTCTGTTCTCATAAGTCGAAAATTTGTTTTTTACGAGTATGATTGGATTCCATTATTGTGTTAATTTCTTGATGGGTTGGAATCATGTATGCTGTTGTATTGCTACTTTCCTCATGTATATCTTCTCTTGGACCTCTCTTCTCTTACCTTGACTCCTGTCCTGCAATGGTTATTATGTCTGGGTACCATCTCCATTAAACTAATCTAAGCCTCTCATTTTAAATCTCCTGACTCACTCTTTGTAAACTTCTGGAAATCCCCTTTCTTTTATCTAACCTTGTAAACATTTAGTGGTATGTATCAATCATCTGCCTCCAATATAAAGAGTGGCAAGCAGTTGTCTATTTAGTTCAGAGAGGACTGAAAAGGGTTCTGCACCATGCCACTAATCTTAATCCTTAATTTTCTTCTATTCTTATTCCTTTTCTTCTCTGAAGCTCACTGAGTCTGTATGGACTCTGTCATTGGTGTGCGTAGGCATAAATTGTTTTAATCCAATGTGGAACACTTTTATATGATCATTTTGGGACCGTGGATGTGGGGTTGTTTGTTCCATTCTATGTTTACAGTATGTTTTGTGTTTTCAACAATTGTTAAATGTGCTTTTTTGTGCTTATTGAACTTAAAAAATTATTTCACAAAAAAAGGGTTTGACAACACTTTACACCCTTTTTAGATCCAGATTCAGACTTTGGATAAATGCAGCTACACACCCATTTCACAGGAGAGGATGTGGATGAAAATACACAGGCAAAAGGAGAATAAAACAACAACATAGTCTAAGACAGAAGCTGGAATCCAGCAAGACAATGAAACTACTTTCTAAATTAGAGGTGTTGAAAGTGTTGTATCTTCTTGGTGCAAACCTTACACACTAATAATGTGTGTCCCAGCCTGATGGGAATTGTAGTCCCTACATCAACACAATTTTGTGTATTGTCCCCCTCCATTAAAATCCCTCTCCCTGATATGCTAAACATCCTATATTTTAAGATGGACCAGCAGCAACACAAATGCAAATTTTGCAAAAATCGGTTTAGTTGTTTTACACGATTATGAAGCAAACAGACAAACCCACAGATTACAATTTCATTTATATAGATAATGGTCTTTGATTGCTAAAAATTGCTGTTCCAGAAATGTTATTACATCATAGCTGTGTGTATCTTTTGTTAATGGGAATTTCCATTTTGTGCTGTGTAATCATGAGATCAACCATGTTGTTTATGGCAATGATGTTCATTACCAAGTGTTTCTTGGAGGGTGACATCATTGTATTGATCGTAACGTGCTTAGGAAGGTGTTCAAACTTTAAAATATTTAAAGGAAACTCCTCAAAATGAGATAAATTACAGTATTTTTAGAACCCGCTTCCAACCACCATCACTATCTGAAAATCAATGGAGTCAGAAAAGGTTCCTGAAGAACCTCACCTTCACCTGAAAACTTTTACTACTCCCATCTGTTTTTCTGATCAATGTTTATATTCCTCATACAGTAACACCAATAATTTGAAACTAAAATATTATTCTTTCTGACCAACTAAATGGTGAAACTTGTTTTAATCCAAACTATTTGACCTTTAATGTCAGCAAGGTGTAGTAAATAATATGAATATTTGACAGCTCTGCAGAATTTTGTCATTTTCATATTACAGTTTCACAGTACCAAACATTTTGAAGAAGTGGTACATGTTATTGTATCATACCTGAATAATTACCATAATATAAAAAGGATACTTACTGTAAAACTGCAGTTGAAATGTGAATATCAATGGCTCATTCTGAGACTCATGTTGTGCTTGACAGGAGAAATTCACACCAGCATCACTGCTTTGTGTCTTGTATGTTAAATAGCTCACTAAACTGAAGGTGCCATCTGCTTTTTCTTCTGGCGCAAGGCTCGTCTCTTGTTTGATCCTTTCTGAATCTCTGAACCATGCAATATTAATACTGCTGGGGTAAAAACCATCTGCAGTGCAAGGCAGGGTATTTTCCATGTTCATCTTAGCCAGGTTACTTCTCACAGAAATTCTAGGAGTTGCTAAAAATGAAATAGAGAAATTAAATGTGTCAATCTAATATAAAAATCAAAATGTTCAGATATCTTCAAAGCTGTGCTCTAGATTTATAAAGATTTATAAACTGTAAATTACAGTCAGTAGGCCAGGCACCGCAGACCTTCAGATAACAGCCTTCTTGCAATTTCAAGGCCCTCATCATTTTGGATTTATATTGCCTTGCAAAAGTATTCAAACCCTTAACCAATTCTGTAATTCTAATGAAAAATAAAATTCTACACTGGAATTGTAGGCTAGATCTGTCCTATGGCTAAATATGGATTCGCCAAATGGAATCTATTGAAAAAATAGTGAAAATTATTTCCATGCTATGACCATATCATTTAGGTTGGTATCAGTTGGCTTCATCCAAATAAACACCGTTTATTGTTTTTTAAGGTGTAAGTGGAGAAAGCCCATGAAGATATGGAGAGAACATGTAAACTTTGAACTGAAGCCATCCCAAATAAAAAATAAACTATAGCATAACAGCTATGAATTAACAATGCACAGAGTATAGACTCCTCCTTGAACCGTCACCTTATCGTGGTGGAGGGGTTTGCGTGTCCCAATGATCCTAGGAGCTATGTTGTCCGGGGCTTTATGCCTGGTAGAACCACCAAGGCAAACTGGTCCTAGGTGAGGGATGAGACAAAAGCGGTTCAATAAACCTCCAATGAAAATAAAACTGTGGACGCGTTTTCCCTTGCCGGACGCTGGTCACGGGCCCCCTCTGGAGCCAGGCCTGGAGGTGGGGCTCGATGGCGGCGCCTGGTGGCGGGCCTGCACCCATGGGGCTCGGCGGGCACAGCCGAAGAGGTAACGTGGGGCCTCCTCCCCATGGGCTCACCACCTATGGGAGGGGCCAAGGAGGTTGGGTGCAATGTGAGTTGGGTGGTGGCGAGGCGGGACCTTGGCGGTCTGATCCTCGGCTACAGAAACTGGCTCTTGGGGCGTGGAATGTCACCTCTCTGAAGGGAAGGAGCCTGAGCTAGTGCGAGGTCGAGAGGTTCCGGCTAGATATAGTCAGACTCACCTCACGCACAGCTTGGACTCTGGAACCAATCTCCTTGAGAGGGGCTGGACTCTCTACCACTCTGGAGTTGCCCCCGGTGAGAGGCGCCGAGCAGGTGTGGGCATACTTATTGCCCCGACTGGAGCCTGTGCATTGGGGTTTACCCGGTGGGCGAGAGGGTGGCCTCCCTCCGCCGGGTGGGGAAGGGTCCTGACTGTTGTTTGTGCGTATGCGCGAACAGCAGTTTGGAGTATCCACCCTTTTGGAGTCTCTGGAGGGTTGCTAGAGGGCATACCTTCTGGGGATTCCCTCGTTTTGCTGGGAGACTTCAATGCTCACGTGGGCAATGACAGTGAGACCTGGAAGGGCGGGATTGGGAGGAATGGCCCCGATCTGAACCCGAGGGTGTTTTGTTATTGGACTTCTGTGCTCGTCACGGATTGTCCATAACGAACACCATGTTCAAGCATAAGGGGGTTCATATGTGCACTTGGCACCAGGACACCCTAGGCCTCAGGTCGATGATCGACTTTGTGGTCGTGTCGTGGACTTGCGGCCATATGTCTTGGACACTTTCGGGTGAAGAGAGGGGCGAGCTGTCAACTGATCACCACCTGGTGGTGAGTTGGCCGATGGTGGGGAAGATGCGGTCAGACCTGGTAGGCCCAAGCGTGTTGTGAGGGTCTGCTGGGAGCGGCTGGCAGAGTCCCCTGTCAGAAGTAGCTTCAACTCCCACCTCCGGCAGAACTTCAACCCGCCCCGAGGGAGGTGGGGACATTGAGTCGAATGGGCCATGTTCCGTGCCTCTATTGTTGAGGCGGCTGACGGAGCTGTGGCGCAAGGTGGTGGTGCCTGTCGTGGCGGCAATCCCGAACCCGTTGGTGGACACGGCGGTGAGGGATGCCGTCAAGCTGAAGAAGGAGTCCTATAGGACTTTTTGTCCTGTGGGTCTCTGGAGGCAGCTGATAGGTACCGGCAGGCCAAGCGGAGCGCGCTTGGTTGTTGCTGAGGCAAAACTTCGGGCATGGGAGGAGTTTGGAGGCCATGGAGAGCGACTTTGGACGGCCGAGGAGATTCTGGTCCACCGTCCGGCGTCTCAGGAGGGGGAAGCAGTGCAGTGTCAACACCGTATATAGTGGGGATGGTGCGCTGCTGACCTCGACTTCGGGCGTTGTGGGTGGTGGGAGGAGTACTTGAAGACCTCCTCAATCCCACTAACATGCCTTCCAATGAGGAAGCAGAGCCTGGGGACTCTGAGGTGGGCTCTCCCATCTCTGGGACTGAAGTCACCGAGGTGGTCAAAAAACTCCTTGGTGGCAGGGCCCGGGGTGGATGAGATCGCCGGAGTTCCTTAAGGCTCTGGATGTTGTAGGACTGTCTTGGTTGACACGTCTCTGCAACATCGCATGGACATCGGGACAGTGCCTCTGGATTGGCAGACCGGGGTGGTGGTCCCCTCTTTAAAAGGGGACGGAGGGTGTGTTCCAACTATAGAGGGATCACACTCCTCAGCCTCCCTGGAAAAGTCTATTCGGGGTTCTGGAGAGGAGGGTCCGTCGGATAGTGAACCTCGGATTCAGGAGGAACAGTGTGGTTTTAGTCCTGGTCGGAACAGTGGACCAGCTCTTCACCCTTAGCAGAGTCCTGGAGGGTGCATGGGAGTTTGCCCGACCGGTCTACATGTGTTTTGTGGACTTGGAAAAGGCATTCGACCGTGTCCCTCGGGAATCCTGTGGGGGTGCTCGGGAGTATGGGGTACGGACCCCTGATAAGAGCTGTTGGTCTCTGTACAACCGGTGTCAGAGCTTGGTCCGCATTGCGGCAGTAAGTCGAGCCCGTTTCCAGTGAGAGTTGGACTCCGCCAGGGCTGCCCTTTGTCACCGATTCTGTTCATAACTTTTATGGACAGAATTTCTAAGCGCAACCAGGGTGTTGAAGGGGTCGGTTTGGTGGACTCAGGATTGGGTCACTGCTTTTTGCAGATGATGTTGTCCTGTTTGCTTCATCAGGCCGTGATCTTCAGCTTTCTCTGGATCGGTTCGCAGCTGAGTGTGAAGCGGCTGGGATGAGAATCAGCACCTCAAATCCGAGCATGGTCCTCAGCGGAAAAGGGTGGAGTGCCCTCTCAGGGTTGGGGGAGAGATCCTGCCCCAAGTGGAGGAGTTCAAGTATCTCGGGGTCTTGTTCACGAGTGAGGGAAGAATGGAGCGTGAGATCGACAGGCGGATCGGTGCGGCATCCGCAGTGATGCGGGCTCTGCATCGGTCTGTCGTGGTGAAAAAGGAGCTGAGCCGTAAGGCAAAGCTCTCAATTTACCAGTCGATCTACCTTCCTACCCTCACCTATGGTCATGAGCTATGGGTAGTGACGAAAGAGCGAGATCCGAATACAAGCGGCTGAAATGAGTTTCCTCCGCAGAGTGTCTGGGCTTTCCCTTAAAGATAGGGTGAGAAGCTCATTCATCCGGGAGGGGCTCAGAGTAGAGCCGCTGCTCCTCCGCATTGAGAGGAGTCAGATGAGGTGGCTCGGGCATCTGATCAGGATGCCTCCTGGACGCCTCCCTGGTGAGGTGTTCGGCACGTCCAACCGGGAGGAGGCCCCGGGGAAGACCCAGGACACGCTGGAGGGACTATGTCTCCCGGCTGGCCTGGGAATGCCTTGGGAAAACTCGCGGAACGCCATTGCTCATGTGCCCACCTCCAACTCATCACTTGAGTCGTTGTCATCTTTGCACAGTCCAGATGCACCTGTGACTCACGTAGACTTTCTGTGTTCCTGCAGGAGCCTCTAAGAAGACGCATGTTTGTCGCGGATGCGAATTGCTGTATGTAGCGTGTAAAACAGTTTGCTATGGTGCACGTGGTCTTGCGTCGTAACCGAAAACTCGGTTTTTAAAGACTGCTTACTTCATTGTGTTTCAACCTCAGTTGTAAAAGATTGTTTTAAGGATCCCATGAGATACCCCTCGCAAACCGTTTTACGCTGCATATTGCGATTCACCTCCGCGAGAAACATGCCTCTATGAACAGTCAACGTGGCTCGGAGGTGCAAGGAGTTGGTGGGTGTGGCTCCTTCCTGCGTGCGCCATAGGTGTCTTACTTGTCCAATTGTATCCGGCTGCTCAGTGAATCCACGCCCCTTCCAGCGTGCTTTCCATGGTTGTCTTGCCTTAGTGAATTATATAATCTATTCTTGCATTTTGCTTTGTAGTTTGTATACCACATGCAATTTCGAAGACGTCATCCACCTGAAGCTAAGCCCATTCGAGCCCATCCTGTATTTGGATGGGAGACCATCTAGAAAAAGCTTGGGTTGCTGCTGTAAGAGATGTTGGGGAATTCAACAGTGGTTGCTTACCCTGGGGAACCCTGGGCATCCTTAGTAAAGACCAGGGTGTATCCCGATGTGCAGGCTAAATTGCCCACCACAGCCTAGTCATTCTGGCCCCCTATTAATCATCCCCTGTCTCTAACTGGTTAACTATCTATCACCCCTTCACCACCTAAAAGCTAATGTGCGGTGTGTGGACTAGAACAAAAAATGGCTGACATTGCATAATCCAGGTGGATGCGGCACATTGGTGGTGGTTGAAGTTGCTGAAGCACTTTGAGTGGTGAGAAAATGTGCTACAAACATGTAAGGAAATATTATTACATTGTACTGTATTCCTGAGGTGGCAATGTGGGCCATCTAGTCCTGTGAAGAGGATTACTTGTGTTCTGTTCTGTATATTTTAATGTATTTACTCCATTTTTGACACCCACTGCCCGCCCAACCTACCTGGAAAGAGGGTCTATCTTGAATTGCCTTTCCCAAGATTTCTTCCATTTTTTTCCATACAAGGGTTTTTTTTGGGGATTTTTTTTCTTGTCTTCTTAGGGAGTAAAGTCTGGCAAGCTGTCAAAACGTAGGGCCTGTTAAAGCCCATTGCAGCACTCCTTGTGTGATTTTGGCCATATAAAAAATAAATTGTTGTTGTTGCTGATATTCCACTGCTAGAAAAAATCCCTTTAGTTTACCTCCCACACCCTGGTAATTCTGCCTCTTCTGGCCACCCAAACTAATAAACCCATAAAACAGTTTGAAGGTTATCTGTTTGGGCCAGTGAGTGATGGAGGCAGACAGTTGTCATTGAAGAGCTCTAAAATCATTATAAAATTATTTTTCTTTTGCCTAACATGGCTTGACAACATTAAATAGGGCTTGTTCATTTCAGACCCCTATATTTTTTCTATGTGATCACACTTACCAAGGCTCACAGTGTAGACATATGACAACTATAAGTTTGTAATCTGCATGGTTCTTTGGCTAAAATATTAGGTAAACAAATACTGATAAATAACAGAACATGTCACTTACCTATAACTTTAAGACTAACATTCTTTTTAATCTGGTGTGGAGAATACACAACGTTACAGGTATATATTCCTTTATCTTTAATGGTAACATTCTTGAGGAGAAGGGAAGCATCTCTGTTCAGGAGGTTACTTTCCAGTAGAACTGCCCTGGAGTTGTTTTTTACATCGTTCTTTTTATACTTTATCAGCTCAGTGCTGTTGTATTCCCAAGTTACAAGGAGGTGAGTGAGATCCACTTGATCTGTGTCCGCCTTGAAAATGCAGGGCAGCAACACGTCACAATGGAGCGAAGCATTTACAGTCACCTCAACCTCTAGGGACCACACATGCATTTTGTTTCGTTCAACTGAAAATAGAAATAAAAAGGTCAAAAGTTAAAAACATTTTAGTGAGCTCCAAGTGGTCTGAGGATAAGAATGGGAGAGAAAATGGGATACTTTTGTAAAATAAAATATATATTTTTTAATAAATCAAAACGTCTCTTTAATTAAGTAAAGTATAAATGCTCCAACTTTCCTTCAGTTGTTCCATTCTCTAAACCCACTTATCTAGAACAGGGATGCAAGAAAGTCAGGTACAAGGAGGGAAGAAATCCCCGGACAGGATGCCAACTCATCTTGGGGTGAACACACACTTAAACACAAACATCAGGTGCCAATTTAGTATTACCAATATACCAAACCTGCATGCTTTTCAAAATAGTTAACCCAATTACTTGACTTAACATTGTGTGTGATGTGTAACAAATTCTTAAATAATACTGCATATCCTGGTGTCGATTGTGTATTCTGTACTCTTAGTTTATTGTATTTTAAGGGAGATTTTTCATCAGCACAAAAAAAAGAGGTTATTTGCGAAGAAAAAAAAAAATGACAGGCAATTCACACACAGTTCGTTAATATTTTACTATCTTATTTTACCATGTCTAAGAACCGCAGTGAAGAGAAAACTGTTATGAAAGCGAGGCGACGGGGCTATCTGGTTAAACGCATTCACCGTTTTCAATTTGATTCGTACTACTGCATATTAACTGTGTGTCTTTTGCTAATTCTTCTTCTTCTAATTCTGTCTTCTTTTCCATCACTTAGTTGGTTATGAACTGCTTTTTGCCCGATTTCGTAGTCTTTGTCTAGAGTACCACTATAGTGGCCCATGTTATCCGAATCAGTGGCGTAGCAATAGGTTGTGCTGATTGTGCAAAGCACATGGACCTATGAGCTTGGGGAGACCACTCGGGGCTGTATAGATTTATTTTTTTATTACTTAACTAAAACAGCGGTTTCACAATCTAGACAGGGACTGGCGGTCAGGGGAGACAGGCTCACTTGTCATCGAGAAAAGTAAAAAAAAAAAAAAACTAATAATGGTAACATAAAATAAATTTGTCCACTGGTCTGTGCTATGAATTTGGATTCTGTATGATTTCAATAATTTTGATCATTTTTATAGTACAAATCGATGAATTGGCCCATTCCCTCACTTTCAGCTGCGCTCTCCGGGGTTGATGTCTGCAATTGCCGCCTTTCTGTCGCTGTCTCTCAGTATATCGCCAATATAAAGTTTGCAGACACGTTTATTGTACACCCTGACTTTCCACAGTCTGGCTACCAGTAGTCAATGCGCAGGCTGCCAATTGAATAGTGAATAAGCTACTCTTTTGGGTTCATATATTTGTAAATCTGATTCTGGAGGAGTCGGTGCCTCACCATGAACCTCACCGCACGTCACTGAGTCTCGATGCAGTTGTTTCAACGTTCAATGTCTTGTTTACCATCAACTCTGACTTCGATGGCTGACGTAGGCCTATGTATGTATGATGTATGCCGCTGCCGATCTCGTTGAACGCTATACTGTTGCACAGACATTTCACGGCGTTTTCCGCTCAATTGTTCTTATTTCGTGCATGTTTTAAATTGATCCTCTCAACCAAGTCGACTGTTTTCGAAGCAGCTGAACTGTTGCTGATAGATCACTGTGTACTGTCGTCTACTTCCAGCTACGTTTGCACGGCTTACATGTTACTGCTGTCTATACCAGTGACTGTCGCTGCGTGTGAACGATCGTTCTCCAAGTTAGACTCATCAAAAATGACCCCAGAAGCATCATAGCAAGAAAAACGTGTTGGCAATTGGCTATACTTTCAATCGAAAACGAGCGTGCCAGACGACTTCAAGCATTGTTGGGGCTTTTGCGCCACAGAAGGCACCCTCTGTGGCAACTCTTAACGGGAGCAGCCGAAAAAAGAAGTTATATTATAAGTAATATGATTTGTGAGTCAGTTTAATTTCTGTAATCTTTAACACCTTAACACATCTGTAATCTGTATTCTTGTGTACTTATGGCTTACTGTGCATTAGTGTCACTACTGTGAGGATATGTGAGCATGACCACTTTATGATGTCCATTTTCTCAGAACTTGTGTAAAACAGGTTGTTGGTGTAGTATATCCTGTCAGCCGGTCTTGTTTTAATTTATTACTAATTGAATTTATTTCATTTTATAGCACAAAACAGTTTCTACTTCCTAGCTTACATCACAATTGAATCACCTTCTTTCACAAAAATGTCTTGGAAAAGTAAGCGGATCCACGTTTTACATATATTTATGTACAACTACTACTACCCACACCTTCAAAATTTAATTGCCGCAATTTCTTTATTTATTTTTTTTTTTATTACAGCGGTTGTAATAAAGCAATTTTAAAAGTTATTATTTCATTTAGAGAGCCGGTTTGTTTGTCACCAGCGTGACACCAATGCCCAGCCGGTCCTTAGGATTTAGCTGCGAATAAATTACAGTAATGCCAGACAGGAGGGGCCCACCTCTGGGCGCTGCATAGGGGCATTCAGCAAGCAAGTTCCGCCATTGATCCCAGTACTTTCACAGCAGCCGAGAGCCTCCGGTTAAGAGAGAATTATGCGAGATTGACACTTACCGTCTCCGATGAGAAAGAGTAAAAACAACAAGGCCATTATAAAGGAAATGACAGAAGAGAAAGTTAACGTCGAAATAGCAAAAAATATTCAAAAAAAAACCTTTCGCTTTCTGTCTTAATGCCGCGCCCATGTAGTGTTTAAAGAGGCGTGTCGATTTAGTCGGTTTTCTAATCTGGGGAAACAACTGTTTGTTACGCTTGGTGCTCCAGAAATGAAAAGTAAAGCAAAGATTGAAAAGGAACCCAAGGTGTCAGTGTCTTTATTCATTCTTTACAAATGTATACTCCCCGCCCCAGAGCCCCCCTTTTTACTTTCTCCTCCACCAGACCGAACTACCGGTAATAAATTTACCTTGTCCAACGAAAAAGCAGTCTGAATTACATACAATAACACAATTACGGTATTTAAATGTATACATTAAATGTATAAAATATATCCCTTACACGTGTAATGTTAACTGGAAATTTTAAAAACTATCAGTATGTATGAGTTTGTCGGTACATGTTCGAAGGGGTTTGAGTCTGGGCTTTTGCTGGACCACTCAAGGACAGTAAGAAACACGTCCTGTCTTATTGTACAGTATACTTCGAGTCATTGTTATGTTGAAAGGTAATTAACTTCCTAGTCTGAGATCATGTGCACCATGGAGCAGATTTTCTTCAAGAGTCTCTCTGTATTTGGAAGTGTTCATCCTTCCCTCAATTCTGACCAGTCTCCCTGTCCCAGACACTGAGAAGCACCCCCATACCATGATAGAGCCACCACCATGATTCACTGTAGGAACGTCACTAAGCTTAGTATATGTAATAAGTAGTGTCTGGTCTTCACCAGGCATAGTGCTTGGAGTACTGACAAAAGAGTTTATAGAATTTTGTCTTACCAGACCAATAAATCTTCTGCCTCTTGCTTGCAGAGTCCTTTAAATGCAAACTCTGAGCGGGATGTCAAATACCTTTTATTAAAGAGTGGCTTCCATCTAGCCACTCTACCATAAAAGACTGACTGAAATTTGTTGTATCGATCAGTACACAAAGAAATCTCCAGGTTGTAGTTTCCAAATTCTTTATTACACAAAATCTCCATCTCACACTGTCTGTCTAGGAACTCTCCTCTCATCCCTCTCCCAGTTCTTTATAAATCATTTTTGCACAGTGTCACGTACTGTCCAAAATTAATAACATTAATAACACAACATAACATCTTCCCCTATCTGAAATATCTAACTCCACCTATAAGGCTTGCTGGCAAAAGGGCAAATAACAACAAAAGAAAACAACAGGGTAATCTGTTTGACTTGTATTATGGTCTCGTCTCATAGTCTTTAAACCACACAGGACGGCGGCATACGCGGCCCCTTCAAGGTGGACTTCCCATTTCCTTCAGGGGCCAACAAAGCAGGTGGTTTCACTGTTGGAATCGGAGGAGGACAGCGCTCAAAGGAGGAATCCCCGTGTGACTCAAGCGGAGCAGCAGGAGGCGCACCATTGGATTGATCCGCGGCTGGTACGTGGTTTACCGAATCTGCACAAGGTGCGCAAGGGGACAATCGCTCCGCATTCCATACTTTATCGTCACCAAGCACGTAGCTACTTTGTCCTATTTTGTCATGTACAGGCATGGGATTACTGTACAGGGTGGGCCATTTATATGGATACACCTTAATAAAATGGGAATGGTTGGTGATATTAACTTCCTGTTTGTGGCACATTAGTATATGTGAGGGGGGGAAACTTTTCAAGATGGGTGGTGACCATGCGGTGGCCATTTTAAAGTCAGCCATTTTGGATCCAACTTTTGTTTTTTCAATAGGAAGAGGGTCATTTGACACATCAAACTTATTGGGAATTTCACAAGAAAAACAATGGTGTGCTTGGTTTTAATGTAACTTTATTCTTTCATGAGTTATTTACAAGTTTCTGACCACTTATAAAATGTGTTCAATGTGCTGCCCATTGTGTTGGATTGTCAATGCAACCCTCTTCTCCCACTCTTTACACACTGATAGCAACACACGGGAGAAATGCTAGCACAGGCTTCCAGTATCCGTAGTTTCAGGTGCTGCACATCTCGTATCTTCACAGCATAGACAATTGCCTTCAGATGACCCCAAAGATAAAAGTCTAAGGGGGTCAGATCGGGAGACCTTGGGGGCCATTCAACTGGCCCACGACGACCAATCCACTTTCCAGGAAACTGTTCATCTAGGAATGCTCGGACCTGACACCCATAATGTAGTGGTGCACCATTTTGCTGGAAAAACTCAGGGAACGTGCCAGCTTCAGTGCATAAAGAGGGAAACACATCATCATGTAGCAATTTCGCATATCCAGTTGCCTTGAGGTTTCCATTGATGAAGAATGGCCCTACTATCTTTGTACCCCATATACCACACCATACCATCAATTTTTTTGTTCCAACAGTCTTGGAGGGATCTATCCAATGTGGGTTAGTGTCAGACCAATAGTGGTGGTTTTGTTTGTTAACTTCACCATTCACATAAAAGTTTGCCTCATCATTGAACAAAATCTTCTGCGTAAACTGAGGGTCCTGTTCCAATTTTTGTTTTGCCTATTCTGCAAATTCAGTGCGCCGATCTGTGTCATCCTCGTTGAGATGTTGCAGTAGCTGGAGTTTGTAAGGGTGCCATTTGTGAGTAGCTAATATCCGCCAAAGGGATGTTCGACTAATGCCACTCTCCAGTGACATGCGGCGAGTGCTACGCTGTGGGCTCTTGCTGAATGAATCTAGGACAGCCACTGATGTTTCTTCATTAGTGACAGTTTTCATGCGTCCACATTTTGGCAAATCCAACACTGAACCAGTTTCACGAAACTTAGCAAGCAGTTTGCTAACTGTAGCATGGGAGATGGGTGGTCTCGTAGGGTGTCTTGCATTGAAATCTGCTGCAATGACCCGGTTACTGTGTTCATCAGACATCAACACAATTTCTATCCGCTCCTCACGTGTTAACCTCTGCGACATGTCAATGGCTGTACACAAAGAGAAACTTGTAAATAACTCATGAAAGAATAAAGTTACGTTAAAACCAAGCACACCATTGTTTTTCTTGTGAAATTCCCAATAAGTCTGATGTGTCAAATGACCCTCTTCCTATTGATAAAACAAAAGTTTGATCCAAAATGGCTGACTTCAAAATGGCCACCATGGTCACCACCCATCTTGAAAAGTTTCCCCCCTCACATATACTAATGTGCCACAAACAGGAAGTTAATATCACCAACCATTCCCATTTTATTAAGGTGTATCCATATAAATGGCCCACCCTGTACTGTGGTAATCCTTTAGACTGAAGGATAGGCATTTTTTCTTGCACTGTGTTCCCCCTTTGCCAGTGACGGGACACAAGCTCCTCTTCTGTCATCTGTGTATTTCTTCATCTTATCCTGTTTAGCAGCAACTCATCTTATGTTTCCATCGTCTAGTCCAACAGATGTTGACAAAGGAAATACGATTAGTTTAGTACAAATCTTGTGCCCATGAAGCAGTTCAAAAGGCAAAATACCTGTTGCTGTATGTGCCATAGCTCTAAAGATAGAATTCCGTAATGGAAAATGTCCATGGCTTGCTCTGCAAATGAAGCATTTGTGCAGTTTCCTTGAGCACTGGATTAAATCTTTCAATTGCCCCACAGCCTGAGAGTGATAATTAGCAGATCTAGTGTGCTGAATGTCCCTCTCTCGTAGGAATGTGGACAGCATAGAGGATGGGAACTGAGAACCATTATCAGATACCAAGCAGTTGCCATGGCGACTGAAAATAAGATGCTAAAAGACCAACTATAGCTGAAGCAGTAATTTGGGATGTAAAACCAACCATTTTGAATAAAAGTCGATTAGTGTGATGGCAAAGTGACAATCTGCAGGTGCAATTTCAATGGGTCCTATCACATCAATGGCAAATTTCTGCCTTGGCCCATCTGACCAAGGTACGGGATGTAAAGGTGCGGAGCACACCTTTATGGTCTTATCATTCGATTGGCAAGGATGACCGGACTTGATTGCTGTCATGACAAGATCATCCATGTTTGACCACCAGTACTGGTCGCAAAGCATATGTTATGTGCGGACAATTTCTTGATGCCCCTCGTGTACTAGGTCCACAATTACCTGTCGCAATTTAACTGGCACAACTAACCAATCCGATCCTCTGAACACAAAATCATCTTTAACAGACAGTTTGTGCTGTAAGTACAGTACAAGTGAAATATTTGCAGGCCACCTAGAATGAATGCGATCCTGTACAGCACTCAGTTCTGGGAATGATGTAGAAGCAGCTTTGAATTCTGCACAGCTTACTGCCGTCATGGCTGAATACAGAAGGTCAAAATACTCCAGCTCTAATTCAGATGGCACATTTGGAGCAGATACTGGGAGTCGAGATAGGCAGTCCACAGTCGAAGTTTGCATTCCTGGGTGGTACAATGCATCATAATTAAAGCTGAGGAGACATGCCAACCAACTGGCAATACGCAAACCAGCTCTTCCCATACCTTTCATAGTAAGAAGTGTTGTAAGTGTTTTCAAAGTGAGCCAGTGGCCCCACAAATATGTACACCACTTTTCAACTGCCCAAACACACACTAAGGTCTCCTTTTCCATTGTAGAGTACCGCCTGAGAAAGTGTACAAGAAGCAAAGGCAACAGTGTGCTCCGTTTCATCTGCATGCATTTGTGTAAATACTGTACCCAGCCCACAGTCTGAAGCATCAATTGCTATAGTTGATTGCAGTCAGGTCCCTACTCTCATCAAGCAGTAGCACATGATGGTAAGCATTTGCAAGATCTATAGTGGAGAATACTGTAGCACTTTGTAATTGAGAAAGCAGTTCCTCAATATGTGGCCAAAGAAAATAATCAACAATAACAGCCTTATTAGGCTCCCGGAGGTCCTCACATAAGTATATGCCACCAGATTTCTTTTGTGTGACTACTATCAGTGTAGTGCTTTAATTGGGCAATCTACCTGGCACCGGAAATACTCTCAGGTCTGTAATAAAAGGGTCCACACTCCCTTATCCAGGCGAGTCGGAGCTGGGAGGTATTGGAGCAACACTTGGGTGGAGAAAGGTAGTGCGGTACGGAAAAGGAAAGTTTTGTGGAGAGGAAGTCTTGTGTTTGTGTTTGTGTCATTTTTGGAAGTAGTTATAATAAAACCTTCCATTATTTGAACCCAGGACAGTGCACCAGGGGATGGAGCGTATTCAGAGCATTACCTATCCTGGAGCACTAGATAGCAGGCCCCCTGGGCTGCAGTGCCTCTGACTCCTGCAGGGCCCCATGGGAGTTGGAGTTGGATACAGCCCTGGTGGGATCCGTGTTTGCCACCAGGGGGTGCTGCAGCAGCTGCTGCTGCTGAGCCCTTATGAGCAGTTATTCTGCCACACATGGAAGTGCTGTCGGAAGTAGAACAACGAGCACCTGGAGCACTTCTGAGTGCCTTAAAAAAGGAGCCAGCAGCCACTACTCCGGGAGCCAGAGTCGGGAGGAGGGAGATGAAACTTGACCACAGAAGTGGAGGAGGAAGACAGGAACAGAAAAGAAGAGAAGAGAAAGAAAGGGTTTGGTGCGTGTGCTGTGATTGCGCTGTACAGGTGGGAAATGGGTGAAGGTGTTTCCCACGGGAAGAAAAATAAAAATAAAACACTTGTATGTCTTGAACTTCTGTCCCACACCTATTTGTGTCATGTTAGGACAGCAGTGCCCACCTGGAGGTCCACAATATATATATATATATATATATATATATATATATATATTGCCTTGCAGTTGGGAGACCCAGGTTCACATCCCGGGTCCTCCCTGCGTGGAGTTTGCATGTTCTCCCCGTGTCTGCGTGGGTTTCCTCTGGGTGCTCTGGTAATCCCAAACAGAGGCTATGGGCTGAGAGGAGGTGGAAACGTGACATCAGGAGTGGGGAGCCAGTCAGGGCCTCCTCACTCATGCATCAGCTTCTGCTCAAGTCGGTGTACCGCTGTGTTTTGGCATGTAACTTGCCTCTACTTAGCAAGTAGTACCTGTTTGTTTATTGATTTTTAAAGTTTGTCCTGTTTTCGGACATATATATATTGTGGCAGATTGCTGGGGTCCTTACCTGGCCGGGATGCCTCGAAAGACCGGAAAGGAGCATGTATAGCTTCCGGGCCACGAGGGGGCAACCACCCTGGACTAAGAGAGGACCACGGGAGAAGAGGGAAAAGATTTTAACCCGTTGGGACCCGTGGCCACTACCAGGGGGCGTCTTAAGCCTCGTCGGACCCAGAGAACTTTTACTTCCGCCACAACAGGCAAGATGGCGGATGACCCTGCCAGGTATGCCTGGAGTGCTTCTGGTGCAAAGGGCAGTACTTCCACTACGTCATCAGCCACCTGGAGCACATCCGGGCGGGAATAAAAACGGCCGCCCTCATAAAATCGAGGAGCTTGAGTCGGGAGTGGGAGCAGGACAAAGCTCCCAGGAGGAAACAGGCGGCCAAGGACTAAGGAAGAAAAGAGTTATTGTGGTGATTGATTAGCTGTGTGCATTGTGTGGTGTTTGGGACTTTATTCCTGTGATAATTTGTGATGAATAAACGTGTGTCTTTTTATGAAGATGTGGTCTCCGACTAGTGGTGTTCAGGCAAGTCTCACTATATATATATATATATATATATATATATATACTGTGAACACTAGATGGCATTGTTGCTCCTCAACCCTAAAACAACAGGCACAGGGCACAAGTTACAAGCACAACAATCTTATTTATTAAGAGAAAGCTCTTGACAATCGTTTTCCACCACCATAGCTACAAGTAAATACTTGACATAGCACACAGTTATTTATTTTTTTCTCATCCATTCCTCCCAGCAACCTTTATCCAACTTCCACCTGAACCTGGCTCATCCCTGTGAGGTCGGTCAAGTTCTCTTAAATTGGGTTTCCACCAAACCCGGAAGTGCTTCTGCGCTTCCGCCCACGTGGTCTGTAAGCACTTCCGGGTTGTACCATCCGCTACGTAGATGGAAGGCCCAGAGAATACAGAAAGGCATCCTGGCCGAGAGAAGGAAGGAGGTCGCACCCAGACAAGGCTGCCCAAGGGGATGGATGGACATCCCAGCCAGAAGTGGTTCCAGTACCTTCCCTGGACAGGAGTAAAGAGAAGGACAGGGAAAGACTGCTGCAGAAGGATATCTAGTTCCTCCAGGTGGTAGATGGCGGCAACCCTCTATGATGGTACCCATTCAGGAATGAACAGGAAATGTTGGGGGATAAAGTCTGGCAACACAGCTCTGTTGGGGACCATGAGTGCCACAAGGGGACACTGTAGGGAGATGCTCTCCCCAGTTTATGGGACTTCCATATGACCCCAAAGCACTTCCATCGAGCAGCGGCCCTGGCACTGGCAGTACTCCTGGGTCCTTAATAAAAAGGACTGCACTTCCTTATCCAGGTGAGTCAGAGCTGTGTTGAGCATAGAGCAACACTTGACAAGAGGAGGAGGGTAGTGCGGTGGTGAAAGGAATTGTGGAGAGACAGAGAGAGAGAGATATTATTTGTACTTGTGCTTGTGTTACTTTTGAGGAATTGTGTGCAATAAACACACCACTATTTGAACCTGGGACTCTTTGTGTGTTCATGTTTTGGGTTTGGGGCTCACGGACAGCCCATTTCCATTACAATATGTATATATTATGTACTTTCACAAAAAGATGTTAATTTGTTTTTGCCTCCTTATCAGCAAATTATCCTTTTCAATGAGGCATTTAAACCTGTTAAATACATGAAAGCTCATTCAGGGCATTTTCAACCTATGAGATTCAGGTGGAAAACAAGGAAAGCACACAGGAGCTGCAGCCAATCCTAGCCAACACAGGGCCCACCGCAGCATATACATTACTTCATGTTTAAACAAAACTTTCATATAAGTCTTAGAACTTCATTTCCAAAAATTTTGGGACACCAGGTAAAATTTAAATAAAAATAAAATGTGATGATTTGCAAATCATGTAAACTACACTGTAAATTTAACTGAAAATATCACAAATAAAACACATCAGATGTTGAAATTGAGAAATATTATTATTTATTTGAAAGATCCATGCCTATTTTGTCTTTGATGCCAGCAACATGTTTCAAAAATGTTGACACAGGAGCTTGTTTATCACTGTGTCACATCGCCTCTGTAAATGTTTGGGAACTGAGGAGACCAATGGCTGTAGTTTTCAAAGTAGAATGTTGTGACAATCTTGTCTGATTTTGAATTTTAGCTGCTCAACAGTCTGAGGTCTCCTTTGTCATATTTTTCATTTCACAATGTGCCAAATATTTTCAATGGGTGACAGATCGGGAATGCAGGCAGGCAAGTTTGCCACCTGGACTCTTTTAGAACTGAGACATGCTGTTGTAATATATGCAAAATGCAGTTTGGCTTTGTCTTGCTGAAAAAAACAAGGCCTTCCCAAAGAAAGATGTCATCTGGATGTCAGGATACTGTATGTTGCTTTATAACTTTGGGGAGGAGCAGAGGAGATGAAAGAATTGGAAAAAGAATTGCAATATGGAGAAAAAATGTGAGTTGTGTAGTTCTTTCTGGGGTGTAGGTGTCTGAGATGTTCTAGAGTGCTCACACAGACTTAAGCTTCACTGGGATTTCCTGGTCATAATAATCACAAATAGAAGCTACGTACCTTTATACAGTATCGGTAAGATGAAAAAGTTACTTAAACTTCTACCTAGAGCACACCAATAAGTGGATTGCTCTCAAGGTCATGGAGATGCCTTCTTTGAGCTCTCACAATCAACATAATAAGCCTAGAATTTCTCTGCATGATCTGATGCATGATATTTTAATTTGGTGAATGAACACATGTACATAGAAGCATCTATTGCCATTTCCATTTGTATTCTTCATTTAGTTAGTGGTTTCTTCTAGTTTGATAATTACCAGTGCATTTCATGTTATTCACAGTTAGAATATATGAAACTACCAGAGGTAGATGGTTTGTAATTGCTATGGCCTAGTGACACATACAGAACTGATTCCTGCAGGCTTCTGTCCAGGGCTGGCTTTAGAGTGGTGCAATCAGGTTTGCCGATGCCACGTGCAGAACTTGGGTGTGCCAAACTGAGTCTTTTATATACAGTGTATATATACTGTGACCATGAGGGGTGCCACCAAGCCCCAAACCAAAGACACAACTCCACAGACACAAGTCCCCAGGTTCAAAACAAGTATTTAATCAAACCGAGTATTTATTGAACAGTGAACCTTTAACTAGCTTCTTATCATACAGCACAGAATGTTCCTTTTTTCTTCCCATTCCATTCAAACAATTGTGGTGCTGAGGTGACACCTGTTGCACGACTACACTCGGGTCCTAATTTGGGATCCTGAGGTTGTTCATCGTGTGGTGGGTGTGGCAACAAGCTGTATCAGTGAATGCTGCTAACCTCTCTCTCTATCTCTCTTCCACTCCTTTCAGGTGAGTGTTGTCTGTCTCCTCTCCTGACTTTGAAGTTTGAAGTATGAGGGCTTCCTTTTAAACCCCAACCCAGAAGTACTTCCAGGACCAACTGCTTGTCTCTGGAAAGCACTTCTGGGTCAGGTGGAACCCAAGCCTTCACTTCTCCTCAGCTTCCACCTCCCAGGGAGGTCAACAGGGCAGTCTCATGGGATCACAACTCACATGCTGCCCTGCAGGCATCCATACTGGGGTTCACCATAACAGATAGTGCCACTCAGTGTATGGGCGAACAACCTGCATGTGAGAGACAGTCTTCTATCATCCCCTAAATTTGTTTTTTTACAACTGGGAAAGAGTCCATTACTTATTCCAATCGGGATGCTCCATCCATTTTATTCTTTGGCATCCCAACTCAGTATGTGATTCCCATCCATTGTTGCTAGGATGCCAGTGCATTGCTCTTCCCTTCTGTACAATTCATTATGTTGGCCTCCTGGCCGGGTATGAGAATGCAGTCCATCTCAGTTGGGACGCCGGTCCGTCGATTACAATATATATATATATATATGCTTCCTTGATTATGTCCTGCACAGTTGTCATCAAACAGCAGGCTCAGTGCTGACACAGGGACAGAGAGAAGCCAACAATTAGAAGCCAGTGGAGCCTCTGTTTCTTCTGCCCCTATGTTAACTGAAACAGAGTTGTCTTGGGCTGCACTGATTGTGACCAATATTACTTTTTTGTCAAATGTAATCTCTTCTTAGTTTCTACTGTACATACTGTATGACCTTTGTTACTCTGACTTGAATATCCAAAAAAGTAATTTGTATGGAAATGTAAGTTTATTATTTCTATATTACTGATTGCTCTTTCATTTTTGTTTCTTTTTAATTTACTCTGGTTAAGGTAAAGCATATACATTTTATTTAAAGTTGGAAAGGAACTTCTTTCAAAGACCAAATCAGTATCAAGTTCCTTACATTTAATTAAATATGTTGCCAACTCTTTAAAAAAGTGAAAACAGAAAGTGATCTAAATTAATCACAAATATAACAGACAAATGAATTAATTAAATCACATACGTAAGTATTCACCCTCTTCAAGCCAGTATCTATATATATAATTCACTAAGGGCACGCAAGACAATGAACGCAAGCAAGACAGAGAGCCATGCCCGCCAACTGACAGAGCCCCGCCCGCCAGCTCTAAGACTATGGGATACGCTCGACAGAGCCCTGCCCGCCAACTCTAACTAAGGGTAAGCAAGACGCAAGATAGAGAGCTATATGCAGCGAAAATGTACTTCTCCAGCTAGATTCCATGCTTAGAACCATCAAACCCTTCGCTAAATCATACAAGCACATGCATGAAATCGCTCAGTCCAATCCAACAGCATCTGTACAAATGCTTTTCGAGAAAACCCTAGGCAGGATTTACGACGATACAATGCCCCGACATGTCACACCAATGTTGCAACGATTTTCGTTGGAGAAGATGGCGAACCCCCTGCCAAAAGGAACATTTGCATCTGTCCCATAGGCAACTCCTGTAAACAGATTTCCACGCTCAATATGAATTGCGATCCTATGGTTTACCCACTTTTATTCCCTTGCGGAGACATTGGCTGGCACTAAGATTTACAACATGTTCCCGATAAAAGAACCGCCAAGCGAAGAAGGCTTACTCAATGCAGTTTTATGCGTACAGATTAGCAATGAGGAATATATTTAGTATTTTGCACTCAAGCGGTGAACTATTCAAACAGTACGTCGTATATGCATATGTTAAAAGGGTGCGCATCTCAACTATCTCAGATTACATCAACAAGATTTGCACATGGAACAATACAAAGGACTGTCAGATGCACTGCAAGCAAACGCTGAAAATAACGTACGTGTAGGCAAAATGATCATATTACCGTCCACATTTCCAGGAGGTCCAAGATACTTGCAACAAAACTAGCAGGATGCCATGGCCATAGTACGTAAATTCGGACAGCCTCATTTATTTATCACTTTCACATGTAATCCTGCTTGACCAGAAATTCTACATGCACTGTTGGATACCCAAAAACCGGAGCACAGACCTGATATTGTAGTACGAGTCTTTTGGATTAAGCTGCAGGAATTACTTAGAGACATTCTACAACATCTTTTTGAGGTTGTTATTGATTATATTTATGTAATCGAATATCAGAAGCGCAGCCTTCCTCATGCCCACATGCTGTTTACTCTTCACAATAATTCTAATAACCAGTCTTCAGCCACAGTCCATTGTACGTGGCTTTTTCTAGGGTTAGATCTTTCGACTCATTTTCTGTCGTCACCACTAAAACACCTATTCACACCTGCGGCTTTCAGGAATTCCTTTCTCACCGTTTTCCGTTCCTATTCTTACACCGCTGTATGCTACAGCGGGCTTCGGCTAGTATAATATATTTGGCAAACATGACAGCCTTGGGTCTGGGTATACAGGTCTCTCTGTCTCTGTCAGCTTTACACATCTCCATGTTGCCATTTTTTCCTCATTTTTCTTCTCTGCAAAACTGCTGAAGCTCTGTCAAGTTGCATGGAGATTGTTTGTGAATCCATTCCTCTTTAAGTTTGGCTTCATGCTTGGACTCATTGTCATACTGGAAATTAAATCTTTTCCAAAGCCACAGGTTTTTTGCAGAATGTTTCAGGTTTTCTTCAAGGATTTCCTTGTGTCTTACTTCAATCATGTCACCCTACAAACCTTCAACTGTCTGCTGCAAAGAAGCCTTACTACAGCCTGATGCAGCCAGCACCATGCTTCACAGTTGCAAAGGTGTGTTTATGATAATGTGCAGTGTTCATATATTGTATTTAGTCTGAATGGCAAAAGTCTTTGATGCTTACCTAACCAACTCCCAGTGTTTAGGATGGACTCAGAACATGAAATTCATGGTGAGAGTGCTGGAAACGCAAACCAGCTTGGCAAGGGTAACAGTATTTGGACTTACATGAGGTTATAACCCTTCCAATGCAGGAAGGCATTAAAACTAAACAAAGCAACTGGGGGATGAGTCGTAACTGAGTGTTTTTATTGGCAAATGGCCTGGGAAGGGGCAGGTAAACTAATTCCACTGGTCTGAAGTACGGCCGTTTATGATTGATTTTGAATCAGTGGCCAGTGCATGCTGCAATGCCTCATTGGTTTGTGTTTTGCAGTATGAGTGGTATAAAGTTGGTCACCGTGCCTTTAACTCCTGAACCCCCAACCCTGTCCCCCCCACCCCAAACAACATTCTGGTCATGAAAAGAAGACCATGATGAAGACAATTCTACCTCAGCAGTCATACTGAGACCAACATATAGCCTGTTTCAATACTCCATTCAAAGGCCATGTGGTAGTAAAGCAGCCTAGACTGAAAATGAACTGAGATACGCCTAAGGATGCGAGATGCACTTCTGCTTAGGCTGTAAGGGAATGGTTTGTCTGTATTCACATTGTATTCTGCTTCCTTAACATATTGGGGCATTTTAATCAATACAACTTAATTAAATATTTAACTTTACTCCAACCTGTTTCAATATTTTAATTGCCTGAGGTTACAGATGTAGAAAGGAAGAAGAAAGGAAATGCTAAAGTATCTGATCACAAAGTGCAAAGTGAATGGGATTTTAGACATTTTATTAGGGTCTACACAATAAAGAGAATAAAAGGGGGAAATAGGGTCACCATAAGACCTTACACAATAAAACAAAAATATTTTCTTGTCTCCATCCTCAAACTTTTCAGTCCTCTTTTCTTGGAATTGTTTGTTCCTTTGACTTCATTATGTAGGTTAGGCCACCACACTGACTGACCACAAGTTGGCCCTTCCACAGTCAGAAGCATTTGTAACACAGTCAGCTAAAATCCCAGACAGAGGTGTTCTCCATTCAACCAATCATGTGACTTCTAACACCAGTGAAGATTAAAGGGTGTTATATTAAAGGGTATGAATACTTATGCCATCAATTATTGTGTGCTTTATTTTGTAGTTATTTAAACCACTTTGAAGAGTTCTGTTTTCACTTTGATATTGAAGAGTCCTTTTCTCTTGATCAGTTTGAAAAAGGGCAAATTTAATCCTCTGTGATTGAATGTTATTTAACAAATAAAATTTAAAAGTCTGAAGTGTGAAAACTTTTAATTGGCACTGTATACTGTTGTGACACATGTCAGCTGAAGGGCTTAGATAAGTCTCTTGCAGACCTTTCCCAGGAAATCCCGTTTGGAGCCGGTGCCTCAGCTCAGAGCATGTCACTTCCCGTCCTGGCCCGGAGGATGACATTACTTCTTCCAGACTCCCTATAAAGCCTCTCTCCCCTCCTCTGGATTTCAGTTCTGTATTGGACTCTGTCTTGCAAACATTACTCGCTTTTTATTTTGCAGCCAGGAACATATTATATGGGTGGCTGCCCCAAACCTTTGCGATGTCTGGTTTCTCCTTCTGTCACACTGTATATACACAAAGGAATTCATTAATGATTTTACTAATTAACAACTGTTGTGGTATGAATTTTTGCATATAAATTGATAAATATTTTGCATGTCTTTATTTGTAAATTAAGTAATGTAATATTGGTGTAGTAATAGTATTATTATATCATTGATAGGAACAGCGGTGGTTTAATATTTGGCTAACCAATTTTTAGGACTGAGTCTTTGCAATTTTATGACAGGGTCAGTAGAACTGCCTAAACCATTTTAGCAAGTGATTCTCTGCAGGACTCTCTCAAACAACCCCCACAGGAAAGACAGACTGCCGAGCTGGCAAACTTCAGCTCAACAAATCTTTTTGGGGGCAGGTGTGAAAGATATTGTGTGCTCCATTGGTCTGAAGTATGGCTGTTTGGGATTGGTTTAAATCAGAGGCCATTCTGTGGCATGATGCCCTATTGGTGTAAGGATTTGGACAAAGAATGCATAAATGTGGTTGCTTTACCCCTCCCTCTCTCTCTCTCACACTACCATCTCACACACCATGGACTGAAAAGACCATACTGAGAAGCACAACTCGGCAGCCATATTGAGACAGACATATGGCTTGTCATGAAGAAAGCCATAAAATGATGACTTAACTAGAGACATTTAAAGTAACTTCAAGTCTATGTGCCGACAGCATTAATCAGGTTGTATGGTTGCCGTATTAAAATGTACTTTGCTTATTGTTATTATTTTATGAATATTATTAATAATACATTATTTAAGGTGTAACTTAACTCATACTGTGGAAAGGACCCTCAATCAAATGAGGAGTAGACCTCGTAACATCCATTCCAAGAAGAACCCTAATAATGAAATTCAAATTCCACTGGTCATTTCATTCCACCTTAACACTTTATCTCTACCACAGGTTATTAACAAAAATATCCCCGTCTTACAGATTGATACTTCCACAGGAGCCTTTTTCCTAACTCTTCATTGACCTCTTTTGTTGACCTTGCCCACAGCTCATTTCACAAAGTAGAGACACATTTCCAACAAGGAAATTTCATCTGTAACAATAGCCACCATCTCTCTTGCAAATATGACACCAACAATACTCTTGCATCTAGTTCCTCTGTTAAATTCAATATTAAACAATGGGCCTCTTACTGTATTTCTTATAGGACAGGTTCAGCCATCTACACAGGTGAAACAGGGAACTGTTGGAGAACACTTTTGAGCTATTAAGATCAAAGACCTTACAAAGCTTGTTGTAGAACAATTCACATATCCCTTGATTACAGCCATGCCTGATTTCACAGTGTGTGCTCTTTTAAAGGACTTTAAAGATACTTTTCAAAGAAAAACAGAAGAAGCTCAGCTCATTGAAACCTGTGACCACATATTTCTCCAGGTCTTAATGACTAACTTTTGAATTTTATCTATCACTAGCAGAATACCCGCGCTTCGCAGCGGAGAAGTAGTGTGTTAAAGAAGTTATAAAAAAGAAAAGCAAACATTTTAAAAATAACGTAAGATGATTGTTAATGTAATTGTTTTGTTATTGATATGAGTGTTGTTGTCATATCTATCTATTTATATATATATATTTATATATATCTGTATATATATGTATATATATATATATATATATATATATATATATATATATATATATATAGCAAAATACCTGTGATTGGCAGCGAGAAGTAAAAAGAAAAGGAAACATTTTAATAATAACGTAACATGATTGACAATGTAATTGTTTTGTCATTGTCATGAGTGTTGCTGGCATATATATATATATATACACACACAGACACATATATAAACATATATATATATATATATATACATCTATACACATATATACAGTTATATATATATACATATACACACATACATATATATACATATACACTGTATATACACATATATATACAAATCTACATATATATATCCACATATATATATATTGGGGTGGGACTCGATTAAAAAAATTAATCCAATTAATTAGAGGCTATGTAAGAATTAATCTTGATTAATCGTATGTAATTGCACACGTAAATTTGCCCCAAATCGCAAATGTTTTTTTTAATTTAAAAGTGTTTTAGTGGGCGACAGAATCAAATAATAGACATGTACATGAATATTGTAAACTGAAGCTGTTTTAATTTCTGAAAAAAAAAAGCCTTTAAACTGCATTTGAATTCAAAACAGAAACAAAAATATCATCCCTGGTTAAAATTGGGCAGACTTAAAAATAAAGTGGTAGTTTAAGTACTTTAAGTAGATTTTCAGAATAGTATTGTCTTTAAATAATAATAACCAAAATTTCAACATAAAGTGCAGTTTTTCTTCTTAAAAAATAAGTCAGAAACATAAAAGGTAATTTGACCAACTTAATCTTTAAACTCTGAGTAACATTAGCCAAAATTATTTTGTACATTAGGCTAAAACAGTGTGATCATTGAACATTTTGTAATTAGATGTATTTAGAATTACTAACGGTCACAGAAGTCCAATGATCCCCAGTAAGAGCCACAAAGTCCGCTTTCTGTAATGCATCTAATTTTGCTTGCTTTTCATTGTGCACAAAACCATGCTTTTATCAAGGCTTCTCGGGAAGTCGAAATGATCAGTCGTAGGAACGCGCTTTATTCCGACTCTAACATTTTTGTAGCTGTGATGTGTGCATCAGTGTAATGGATGTACCAGGAAATCATGCATTGACAAAAGTTCCGTTTGCTTGGAATTGAAAGTGTGATTAAATGCGTTATTTTTAGCAGCGTTATGGAGTACATGCATCGAAGCTTCTCAGCTGTGCTTGTGCTAATAAAGGGAAACATTTTAAAAATAGCGTAACATGATTCTGCGTTAACCTAATATTTTTCATACGTCCCAAACCAAGGAGATGCGAAGGTAAAATGAATTGGGTAGCGCGCGTACATACTCAGTATGAGTTCATCCCCTCTCGGGAATCGAACCTCGACATTAGAGGCGAAGACTCTACAATTGTGCCACAGCGTGTGGCTTGTCTATGCGAGAGTATGTACTGTAGATCGGGGTATATATATACATTTATATATATACCGCGTATCGCAGTGGAGAAGTAGAAGTTATGAAAAGGGAACATTTTAAAAATAGCGTAACATGATTGTCAATATACAGTAATTGTTTTGTGAGTGTTATTGAATGTTGCTGTCATCAAGGATTTGATTATCATTATTTCTTTCAATCAGGCTCGTATTTGTAGGATGTGTTCAAGTTACATTCCGTGTTTGTCAATCGTTGTAAAGATAAGAGGTTTCATTCATCGATTAGTTCCTTACTGCATCAATAAACAGCTCGTCTTCCTCTTTATCTGAGATGTGACAAACTGCATGCACGGGTTTTTTTACACTGTCTTCCTTTAGCAGGACATTCACTTTTTCCACCGTGTGCTTTGTTTCGCAGTAGCTGCACTTATGAATATAATTCTATGTATCAGACGCTTCATATTTTTTTGCTGCCTTCTCAATTGTGTAATTCGGGTTTTGTTCAGCACTCTTTGGAACTGTTGCTTTTTGTCTGTGCACTGCGTCAGTTCACGTGAGCCGCTTGGTGTTCTTGCATCGAAGGTTCCCAGCTGTGCTGGTGCCATCTCGTGTAATGTCAGCTAAGACCCGGCACTTAAAAGTTTCTCTCGCAGTTTCGCTGAGTTTGTGCCAAACACCACCCTGACCATCTCATCTTCCTCTGCATAAGCGCAGTCCTTCACACGTGAATATTTACCGGCAGTGTTTGTATTGGATTGCCGCTGATGGACGGCCTTATATGGGCAGGCACTAAATTACAAACGCTAGTGGCAGCCTGTCTATGAACTTAATTTAATATAAACTTACGGTTCACGCCGTGCTTTGTTTCCGCAGTAGCTGTACTTATGAATATGCTTGTATGCATCATTTGCTTCATAATGTTTTTCTGCCTTCTCAATTGTGAAATGGCGTTTTGTGCTCATCGCTGTTTGGAGTTCTTCCTTGTTCTCTACGTACTTACGTAGGAGGCGTGATGATGTCACACGAAACTCCGCCCCACGGCCATCTCTAACTCAACTCCATTACATTATATGTAGAAAAATAGGTTCCAGTTATGACCCTTACGCGTAGAATTTCGCAATGAAACCTGGCCAACTTTTGTAAGTAAGCTGTAAGGAATGAGCCTGCCAAATTTCAGCCTTCTACCCACACGGGAAGTTGGAGAATTAGTGATGAGTCAGTGAGTGAGTGAGTGAGGGCTTTGCCTTTTATTAGTATAGATTATCTCTAGTTGCAGCATTTTCCCATCTTACCTTTTCTCCTTTCATCTGCCCTGACTTTGTTCCCTTGTTCCCCAATTCATGTTACCTACTTTTTTTTCAGTTGTACACTTAATGGGTCTTTTACCTTCTTACCTTTTCAGCGTGGAAATAACCTTAAACTTTTTTTCCATTACAGATGCACACTGACAAAGCTCTTCACTAACTCTATATGCACTCACCGGTCGCGTTATTAGGTACACTTTGTTAGCATCAGGTTGGACAATGTTTTGCCTTCACAACTGCTGTAATTTTTTTGTGGCATAGATTCAGCAAGGTGCTGGAAACATTCCTCATGGATTTTGGTTCATATTGACATGACAGCATCATGAAGTTGCTGCAGATTTGTCGGCTGCACATCCATGATGCGAATCTCCCATTTCGCCACATCTCAAAGGTGCTCTATTGGTTTGATATCTGGTGACTGTGGAGGCCATTTAAGTCCAGTGAACTCATTTTCATGTTCAGGAAACCAGATTGAGTTAATTTGTGCTTTGTGATATGGCCTGTTTTCCTGCTGAAAGTAGACATCAAAAGAGGTGTACACTGTAGTCATATAAGGATGGACATGGTCAGCAACAGTACTCAAGTAGGTTGTGGCATTTAAACAATGCTCAGTTGGTACTAAGGGGCCCAAAGTGTGCCAAGAAAATAGCCCCACACCATTACACTACTACCACCAGCCCAAACCTTTGTTACAATGGATACAACCCTTGGAACCATGCTTTCATGTTGTTAATGCCAAATTCTGACCCTACCATCCGAATGTCGTAGCAGGAATTGAGACTCATCAGACCAGGCAATGGTTTTCCAATTTTATATTGTCTAATTTTGTTGAGCCTGTGCAAATTGGGGACTCAGTTGCCTGTTCTTAGTTGGAAGGAGTGGCACCCGGTGTGGTTTCCTGCTGCTATAGCCCACCTGCTTCAAGGATAGAGGTGTTCTGCATTCGGAGATGCTTTTCTGCATATCTTGGTGGCAACGAGTGCTTATTTGAGTTACGCAAAAAAACTGAAGGAACACTTTGAAAACAAATCCTTCTAGCTATCTCTACTGATATGGACTGATATGGTGATGTGTTTGGAATGAAAGGATGTCACGTCATTTGATGAAAATGAAAATGAACAGCCTACAGAGGGCTGAATTCAAAGACACCCCAAAAATCAAAGTGAAAAAAAGCTAGTCCATTTTACCGAAATTTCATTGCAGAAACTCCAAATCATACTCAGTAGTTTATATGGCCCCAAATGCTTGTATGCATGCCTGACAATGTACTAATGAGATGACGAATGGTGTCCTGGGGGATATCCTCCCAGATCTGGACCAGGGAATCACTGAGCTCCTGGACAGGCTTAGGCTTTGGATGGACCAAAACATAATGTCCCAGAGGTATGTCAATGGTATCAATTCCTTCATCCTCTTGCTACATGATGCCGGGCATTATTATGAACCTGGAGGAACCCAGGAGCCACTGCACCAGCATAGGGTCTGACAATGGCTCCAAGAATTTCATCCCGATGCCTAATGGCAGTCAAGGTGGCATTATCTAGCCTGTAGAGGTCTGGGTGTCCCTCCATGGATATGCCTCCCTCCCCAGACCATCACTGTCCCACCACCAAACAGGTCATGCTGAACGATGTTACAGACAGCATAACATTCTCCACGGCTTCTCCAGACTCTTTCACATCTGTCACATGTGCTCAGGGTGAACCTGCTCTCATCTGTAAAAAGCACAGGGCGCCAGTGATGGACCTGCAATTCTGGTATTCTATGGCAAATGCCAATCGAGCTCTATGGTGCAGAATGGGCAGTGAGCATAGGGCCCACTAGAGGACTTCTGGCCCTCGGGCCACCCTCATGAAGTCTGTTTCTGATTGTTTGGTCAAAGACATTCACACCAGTGGTCTGCCTGCTGGAGATAATTTTCTCCTGGAATCTCCTCCATGCCCTTGAGACTGTGCTGGGAGAAACAGCAAACCTTCTGGCAATGGCACGTATTGATGTGCCATCCTGGAGAAGTTGGCCTACCTGTGCCACCTCTGTAGGCTCCAGGTATCACCTCATGCTACCAGTACTGACACTGACTGTAGCCAAAATCAAAACTAGTGAAAAAACAGATGAGGAAGGAAAAATGTCAGTGGCCTCCCTCCACCTGTTAAACCATTCATTCATGTTTTTGGGGTCATCTCATTGTTGCCCCTCTAGTGCACCAAAGCAGCTGAAACTGATGAACAAGCCCCTCTGCTACTGAACTGACCAGATCAATAGCCCACAAGTTTCATTGACTTGATGCTATACTCAGATTAAAAAAGTGTTCCTTTAAGTTTTTTGACCAGTATGCATACTGTATATGTATAAATATAGAGGGGAGGTGGGGGAGAGCAACATGTTAGTGATAAAAACAAAACGTTAAAAAAGAAAACGTTAAAATAAAAAGAAAACTTCCCTTTCAACAGTTTCAAGTTCTTTTTCACTTAACAATTAACAGAAGTAAATATAAGTAAAGCAGAACATGAAGTAAAGGAGATTTAGGACAGTCCAGATAGGTAATTTAAATTGATCCAATACATAGAAATATCCAATAGAGAAGGAACCAGAACATTTTAAAATGTGATTTAATATTAGTGGCATATAAAATTATAATATGCTGTTATTTTATCATTTGTAGGAACCTTTTGTATGGTGTGTGGTGGCTCTCATTGTGAAAGCTGCAATGTAAGCTAAAGACTGATGTGTATAAAAAATATGAACAGAAATACTATATGAAGGTTCATGTTTTCAAAAAATGCACTTGTTTATTTTTCATCCGTCTATTAACCCGCATTTTCCAGCTTATGATTTCTGGGACACACAGGGGATCCTGGCAAGATTTGGGTAGAAGTGGTAACCTAGACTGTTTTGGGTGCCAGTCTATTACAGGACATGCATACTCGCACACTTATCCTAAGTCAAAGATGGCCAAGTTAGTGTCAACAATTAACCTAAAATGTTTTTAAATATGAGAGGAAATCATACAAACTCCCTAGAAACAGTGCCAAAGTGCACGCTGTCATCATATTTATTCTTTCTTGCCCTGGATAATGAATCCATTGAATGTGGTAGCCATAAACACTATAGAGATTTGAATTTTAAGTAATGGATTTGTTTTTAGTGTTATTTGTAACTCTGAAATAACTCAGCACAACGTTTGTAATTTTGCAGTTGCCTTACTGAGTTGCAGGCCATGATGCATGAGAGCTAAATCCATGCCCACCATTTACTAGCAGAGTGAGTCAAAGGAAGTAACTTCATCTGAAGGGCCGACATTTACATTAAAAATATTTACCTCTGTAATAATAGTGCTATAAAATTTTGGATTGTATGTCATGAATGTGTACTACATAAAAAGGGAAGGAATACTGTTTTTGTAATACAAAAAACAATTTACATTTTTCAGAGTGAAGGGGTTAATGCATTTGATGCCTTTAATAATAATTTTAACAACAAACACCCATTTAATTTTCTTCAGGGAACAGTGATTCATTTAGATACTGTATACACGCAGAGCTCTGAATTGTCCACCACACTTAAGACAAACACTCTATTTTTAATTTTATTGGGAGTCTCATACCTTCTTGCTTCTTTTTCAACAAACATAGAACTGACCTGTGTGAACAAAACCATTTCCTGTTTTTTTTTTCTTCTAAATGACCACAAATGCCATTCGTGCTGTCAAAGTTAAATAAAACAGAAGAACTGGCACATGCTAAGATCTCCGACTCAGGGCTTCACTTCTTTGTGTTTTCTCGCTTGGGCTGGCTGTGTTCGAAAGCTTCAGGTATTTTTTAAAAAGAAAAAAGGTAAGAAAAAAAAATGTCTTATGTCCATAGTATATATTCATAGTTTTACTTGGTAGCTGATTTAATAATTTGTTTTTTATCTTAGCAATAGTCTTTAAATTCAGTAATAACTATGACTGTGACTATTCAAAAAAAAAAAACAAATGAATATTGCAATATTACATATTTAATGCTTACTTACTGTTCAGGTCAAATTTGACCCATTTTGACATTTGACAGCAGTAAAAATACCAAAAATTTCATTCTTTTAGCCTGAAATTTGATGACTTTTCCTATGGCCACCCAAAATACACAAAAATGAAAATATTTAAAAATTTTATTCTCTTGTACAGGTGCTACTAATTTTGTACATTGAGTCTGTTCCGGGTCAGCTTTGACCTATTGAAATTGAAATGGATTTTAGTTCCACCAGTGTGGGTCAAATCTAAGCAAATGGTAGTTTTGGGGAATCGTGAAACTGTGAAACTGTACATGCCATATGTTTGTGTGTATTTTTTATGGGACAGTGGTGACAGAGTAAAATGGGGATCTTGACATTGTTATAAGAACTGTCTGAGTTCCCACCATATTTACCCAGATTACTGTCATGGAGGAATCTTGAAACAGTGAAACAGTAAAACAGAATAGGAATGATCATATATGAAACACATAAGGAACAGAGGTTTTTGAGGTCTTGAGGTTGCCTTGACTCAGACACTTGAGCAGCACAAGCACTTGCAATGTAACAAAGTAATCTAAAAACAAATAAATTAGAATCCACTTTATTCTGCGCTAACTGAGGTTAAAACAGAGATCTTAGGGAGTCACACGATTATAAAGGCACGTGAGCTGCCATTTCAGTGACATTGCCATTTCAGAGGTTATGGCAGCAAGATTTGCTGTGCAAGAGGTCCTTAATCTGTTCTTCCAAGATGAGGAAACAGAGAGTGATTTGGAGGAGGGATGTTTCAGAGCAGGAAGACAACATGGAAGAAAACTCTGATTACAGCCCCTCTGATGAAGATGACTCTTAGGGAGAGGATGAAGATGACATATCAACCTACAATGCCTTTGTCATATAGAGAGAGACGAACCCTACCTGGAGGGCATGCAAGAGGAAATGGGGAGGCTCTTATTGGAGGAGCTTAGAAAGACCCTTGTGACTCCTTGCATACAAAAATGACACCACCTTACCTGCACAGCAGCTTCAGTGACACCGGTAAGGGCAGCACAGCAATCTGAGCCTGGCACCTGATCAACAAGACACAAAAGAAGTCAACACAAGTGGACAGAAGAGAAGGAGATGCAACTTCAGCTTTGCAAAACAGGATGGCATAACAGGGACAACCTGCTGCGAATGTGCAAGTCCCACGCACGCAAGGTTTCCTACCACTGCTTTGAATGCACAGACTAGTTTGCAATAAACATTTTTTTTATGTTTTGTGTTCTAAGTGTTAATTAATGTTGAATTAATATTGATAATTATAGATGGTAGTAATTAAGAATCTTTTATGATATCACAGTGAGTATAGTGTTTAACTGTTGTAATGGTTATACATGGTTATATAATAAATCCCAACAGTTCCAGAATGTTCTTGTAATTTATACTTTCAATAAAGTACATTTAAATCATTAAGGCTGTTATATATTCATGTCTTAGGTAAAACAGGACATGCTATTGAGTAATGGTAGCTGTTTTCCTCTACAAACAACTGTTGTAAAACCTTAAAAATAAACTCTCCCTGCTCTCTGAAACATTATTAAATGATTAATTATTCATTTAATAATGTCAGATAGGCTATTCATACATTGGAATTAGATCTGTAGTTCAAAATTCTGTATAGACACTTATTACGTGGGAGTTATTGACCCGGGTCAATTTTATTGTCAAGGTATGAAATTTGAACAGTATGTAAGCATTAACGAATAAGCACAATGGTGTAATAATTACACCTCTTAACCATGTCCAATATGCTTATCCTAGCTGCAGAAGCAGTAATTTCAGCAACCATGTAATTTCAAGTATTGATGGTTCTTTTTTTACTTTTAGCATTAAGTATTTCTGTTGCTGTTTTGCTCAAGAATTGCTGTGTGAAATGAAGGAAGTTGTTTAACTAACTTGTGCTCTATACAGGGTTACACTGTAAAACTACAGCATGTTAAATTAATATTTGAAAGTGTGTAGTATAGTATAGTATAGTATAGTATAGTATAGTATAGGCTATTGAAATTACAGCAAACCCACATGAAAGTGGGAAAAGCTTTATAAGAAGAAGCATATTATAGTACAGTACAGTAGAGTAGAGTACGGTAGAGTAGTGTTTTTAGTAAAAACATTTTCACAAATTTGCTATTGTTGCAGCCTTGTGCAAAAATCATTTAAAATCATTTTTTTCCCTCATCAAGCAACATTCAATTCCTCAGAATGACAATGTGAAAACAAGATTTTAAAACTTGTTGAAAAGTTTTTTTAAAAAAGAAAAAACTGAAATATATCGATTTAAGATTGTTTTATTATAAACAGGGTGACCATTCATACCTCATTATCATCACATTGATTGACAAAACCTGACTCTAATCTCACCTTCATGTTACCTGCTAGATTCACATATTTTGCCATTCACAGATATGTAATACAGGATGAGAGGATTACAGATAGAGGGTGGCACGGCGGTGCAGTGGTAGCGCTGCCGCCTTGCAGTTAGGAGACCCGGGTTCGCTTCCCAGGTCCTCCCTGCATGGAGTTTGCATGTTCTCCCCGTGTCTGTGTGGGTTTACTCCCACAGTCCAAAGACATGCAGGTTAGGTGGCGATCTTAAATTGTCCCTATTGTGTGCCCGGGATTTGTTTCCAGCAGACCCCTATGACCCTGTGTTAGGATATAGCGGATTGGAAGATAATGTCTAGCTGACTGACTGATTACAGATAGGCTGTGAATCTCAAGTCTGAGTTTCTTGATTTAGATTTTTGCCTGATGTTTTGTGCTTGTTTAAATTGGTTTTCTGACTTTAATGTTTTGGGTTTTTTTTCCCTTCCCTGGCCTGGATTTTTCTCGTTTCATTTTCTCATTTTCTAGTCCTTTACTCAAATATTTTCTGTATGGCACATTATTTTACGTATCCCAATAATATTGTACCGTACACTGTACCATTAATTTTCACTTCCTATAGATTAACCATTACTCTCTTATAATGTATTATATTAAAAGCAGATCACAGATCTAAATGAATAATATCACAAGTACTTCTCTAATCAAATGCATGTGTTACTTTCTCATAAAATTATTTTTTCTTCAGTGAAACACAAAAACCCCCATCTAAACCCACAATGACTGCTCACTTTGATACAAGTTTTTCCTCTTGTATTTAGCAATCAGTTACATTCCTTTTTTTTTGTGAAAAATATTAAGTTAACTGGCCATGAGTTATTAGTATCCAGAAGATTACTTTTTTTATATAATGGGACATTTGCTGACTACTCATGTTTTACAATTTGTTCAGAAAATAATACACTGGGGAGGACTGAGGATGTTTGCTATGTTTAGTGACAAATACCTCTGCACCACACATCTAATAACTTTGTTTCCTGTACTCTTTTCTAGTTTAACAGAAGCAGCTAGAGCCACAAGAAAAAAATGAAGATCAGAAGAGAGTGCAGACATGTTTTGATTCTGGTTGCTCTTATTTTTCAACAGGGTAAAAAATCAAAGATTTGTTTGCTAAATGTCATGATCATGATTGTGATGCTTTTTATTTCTTTTTAGTTGCATAATTCTCCTATCATTTATATTACACACAATCAACCATCACCACACATGAAGTGACTATGTATATTTCACTTTCATTTTACACATAAAGAAAGACATTTCTTGTCTTTGTTAAAAAAAATCGGAAATGGTACAGAAGGTTCATATACAAGTTATACATATTGTAATTCATAAGAATGGAAAATGATAAGCATTAAAAGTGAAAAAATCCCCAGTTACATTTTTCTTTCAAAAGTAAAGTTGCATTTATTTATGAAATTAATGTATTCCATCACTTAGTCAAGAAAAACAAAAGTACATGTTGCATTGCTTTTAACAGGGAGAGACTTCCTGGTTGTTATTTTATTAAATTCACTTCACCAGATACTATTAACTAAATGTCAGCAAGTGCCAGACAGGGCCTGGATTGCAACTATAGCAGCTAACCTTTATCGACATAATACCTATAAACAGATTCAATGTAAGGCTTGAGGAGGACTTACAGGCATTCATTTACTAAGGGGTGTACTGCTGTAGGAAGACAAAATGGCAGTATAAAACAATTAAAGGACCAGGAGATGGGAGTACAAACTCAGAAACCTTTAAATGGGCAATAGACAAAATACATGAAAATCAAATGGACCAAAGTGTCAAAGCCCAACCAAACTTGTAGTCAACGTGTTTGTCAAAGGAAAATTGTAACCCCTAAGTCCTTTGAAATGATAACTTAACTAATACAGGGGGTCCACGGGTTACGACACAGTTCCGTTCTTCCGACAGTGATGTAACCCGAATTTTGGTGTAAGTCGAAACACACCCTAGCCTAAGTCACTTACCTATCCTAACGCATTTGCAAAATCATAATCTCGAACATAAAAACACAACTAAGCCACAGAAAAAGGAAGACGACATAAATATACTGTACTGTCGTAACAGAAAAAATGAGTGTAAAAAAAACCTTTACCTTTAATTCCTTCTCACGTCTCAATTTTTTTTTAAGTTTTTATTGGAGTGAGCGTTGTAAACTCGAAACGCTGTATGTCGAGACGTTGTAACCCGAGGACCCCCTCTACTACTGTGAAAATTAGTTTTCAATCCAAAATCTTGGATATCAAGAAAAGAGCAATGCCATCTTAAACAACTATCTCCTGATGACATTGAAACATGCAATTTCTGGGTGTCACATAGTAGCAGTCAACATATATTGCTAACCACAACATGGCTGCAGCAAATTACAACGAAATGGCAGGAAAAAAAAAACAAACTCAAAATAAAATGATTATAACAATAAAACTATCAGAACAACTACGAAAGTGTAGAAAAAATACAAACCATGGAGAATTAAATGGAAGCAAAACATCCACAAAAATAAAATACAATTACTATAACAAGAAAACCATCATTACAATCACAATGATGTGGAAAAGCACTAAGCATGTAAAAGAAAAACATCCAAAAAACATTAATGAGGCCACAGACTAGTGCCCATTTAAAGGAAGACCATCTGAATATCTGCCTAAAAGAAATTAGCATTTTAAATGAATAATCCAACCCAAATTATATTTATTTATATGTTACTTATCACCTGCAGTGGGCTGGCGCCCCGCCCAGAGTTTGTTTCCTGCCTTGCGCCCTGTGTTAGCTGGGATTGGCTCCAGCAGACCCCCGTGACCCTGTAGTTAGGATATAGCAGGTTGGATGATGGATGGATGGATGTTACTTACCACATGTAATTTGTAGTGATGATCGAAAAAAATCATAATCTCATGATTTTGTGGGGAACGGACATAACAAAGGTGCTGATAGAATCAGACCCAAAACACTCATGAAAAAAATATCGTTTCTCATGATAGATAATCCTCAAGTCACATCTCCCAGTCGTATACTCACAAGAGGCGAAACCCATGTATTGTTTGCTAAAATATTAGTAAATAAATAACTCCAAAAAATGGAAGTACAGTAGTCCACAAACAGGAAGCCTCTTCACACAGGAGAGCACTTTTGAATTGAAAATAGGACTCTTGTGCGGGAGATGAGGCTCTTCAACTGAAAAGCATAAGTTAGAGTTAGAACTACTCGTTCCCATTTTTGTGCTTTCTATATACATTTTTTGTGCTTTTGATAATATTAAGTTATTTGTTTTTTGCAATAGTAATAATGACACAGCACTATCTTGTTGTTTGTCTGATCCGTGGGCACTGCTGTTTGTGTTTTTTGCATGGCCACAGCATTAACATTAGCAATTCCTATGCTTTCTCCCAACTATGTCTTTGGGCTTCATTCTTAATTTTTGGCATCACCTTATTTAAAGATTGCAAACCATAGTGGTATGAAAATAAGAAATGGCCATTTTTCTTAAATAGTCTTTTGCATCTGAACTTAAGGAAAGACTATTAGAAAAAGGACTTATAATTTTTTATTTTTGGTTTTTGGATAATACTTTGTGTTCTTGGCCATCATTTTTCCTATTCCTTCTTTGGTTTATGACCCATGTCCATTAAATGACTTTTCTTTGTTTCTCCCTTTAAATATTTTCCATTTTCCAGTCTTTCACCCACTTACAGTTTAATCTACCCCAAATAATAACACTTTTGAGGTAACCATCCAGTAGAATGAGTTCAAAACCTGCATAGTCAGGTCAGGAGGAGCACCAAATTGTTATGTTGTTCTGTCAATGTAATGTTTTTTTTGTTTTCCTCGTGCTTGTCCCTCGTTTGAGCTTATTTTGCACATGCACGGCTTTCACATTGTATATGTTTGTCTCATGCAGAGTTCAAAGAGCCAACACAACTTTAATATTTTTCTAATAGTCGCTGCCTCATCATGACGGAGGCTGATCATCTTGTGCTCCCCATGTTGGAAAGGACATAAAAGTCAGGCTAAGCAAATTGTGACCTAAACACTGTGTTTACTCATATGTTGCAGATCTCTGCCTTGGAATCATCAAGATTTTACAGCCTCCCTTTGTCAAGACCTTCACAGGCCAGTCTGCATTTCTACAGTGCACCTTTACTAGAGACGTAGAAGACAACATCCTCATCCTGTACTGGTTTAAATCCTCAGGGCTTGGCCAAACAAAGGTGTACCCAGCAGACTCCAAGGCGTACTCTGGAAGAGTGTTTGTGGATAGTGATTTGTTTATGAGATTCAACAATGCATCGATGATCTTGGCAAACATTACTTCTGCTGATGAGGGAACCTATTTCTGCCAAATTGAAAACTACGAGGAATCACTTGTTGTCACTGGGAATGGAACCCATCTTTCTATTATTAGTACGTATTATTTATTCTTGGGCTTTATGGATTTTGAACGTTGCTTTAATTTCATAGTAATAATACATTTTTCATGCCCCTTTGCTTGGGTGTCAAAAAGGCCAAGTGGCTACCAAGGCTGCTTCACAGCTACAGTGATGTTATGGTGACTGTAGGTTTTTCACCTTCTCCCTCTATAAATACATTTGAAAGTGTGTGTGTGTGTGGTAAACTATGCTGATTAAAAGCATAAACAGCATACAAATTATTTTACCTTTAGTATACATTCATAAAAGACTGTCTCATCAGTCTGTGTGTCTTCTGAGACTTGCTTGGGTGTTCCTCCAGCTGAACAAAAAAGGAAACCTCTACTGAAAGCTATGTAGGAATTTTGCCAGATTTTAGTACTGTCATAACTGAATGTTCATTAAATTCCATCCATTCATTATCCAACCCGCTATATCCTAACTATAGGGTCACGGGGGTCTGCTGGAGCCAATCCCAGCCAACACAGGGCGCAAGGCAGGAAACAAACCCCGGGCAGGCCGCCAGCCCACCGCAGGGCACACACACCCACCAAGCACACACTAGGGACAATTTAGGATCGCCAATTCACCTAACCTGCATGTCTTTGGACTGTAGGAGGAAACTGGAGTACCTGGAGGAAACCCACGCAGACACAGGGAGAACATTCAAACTCCACATAGGAAGGACCCAGGAAGCAAACCCAGGTCTCCTAACTGCGAGGCAGCAGCGCTACCCACTGTGCCACAGTACCAACCTCATTAAAATCATATACTGTAAATAATTTTCAGTCCTCCAAGTAAACGTGCTTAACTAATTCATACAAAATCAATCTAAGAAAAGATTTTGTGGATTCCATCCTGGCCATGGAAAAACACACCAGCTTTTCTTTCTGGTGCAATTGCTGTTGGATGCATGGGAGTATGGCCACCCATTCTACATGAGTTTTGAAATTTTGGAAAAAGCATATGAATGTATCCCTCAACTACCATTGCTGGAAATGCTTCAGGAATATAGGTAGCAAGGCTACTCTTGTGTGCAATTTGTTCCCTATATGAAAGCAGTGAGAGCTGTGTCAGAATTCATTCACTGTGTCATCACTCCTGTTGTTTTCATGGATGGCTATTAAGGCAAAGCCGATAATGTGATGGGGTCCAGTTGTGGAGGCTAGGGGTAGCAATGTTGCTTTATGCAGATGATTTCCCCTTTGACTAATCTGACTGTGACCTTTAGCACACAGTTGACCGATTCACTGCCAAGTATGAAGCAGCTGGGATAAGAATCAACACCTTCGAGTCTAAGGTCATGGTTCTCCCTCTCAGAAAAGAGTGGATTGCTCTGTCTAGATTAGTGCAAGAGTGCAATAAATCTTGGGATCTTTTTCAAAACTGATGGAAAAAGGAGTATATGATTGTCAAGTTGATTGGAGTGTTGGCTGCTGTGGGCACCAGTCCATGGCGGTGAAGTGGGAGCTAAGTTTAAAGACACAGCTCTTAGTGTACCAGCCTATCTTTTTCCTTGTCTTTACCTATGGTCATGAGCTATGGTTATTGATCAAAGGAATGAGATTCCTTCGCAGGGTGGCTGGGCTAACATTCCATGATAGACAGAGAAGCTCAGCAATTTATAAGAACCTCAGATTAGAGTCACTGCTCCTCAGGATCAAGAAGAGCCAGTTAAAGTGGTATAGGGAAGTTGCCTCAGGATGCTTCCCCATACAGCTACTTCAGGCACATCCCACTGGACAGAGACCCTAATGCCAACCCAGGACACACTGGAGGGATTATATCTCTTGGCAGGTTTAGGAACACCTGGTAATTCTTCAGGAATATCTGGAATCCGTAGCTTGTAATAAGTAAGTCTGGGTTGACCTGCTGCCACTGTGTACCTCTTTAATGAAATATTGTCATTGGTTGAACCCCTTATACATTCAAAATAGTCATTCAATACAGAGGGGCTTCAGAGCCTAATTGGAATGATTAAATATATACACTCACTGGCCACTTTATAAGTTACACCTTGCTAGTGCCTTCAGAACCGCCATAATTGTTTGTGGCATAGATTCAACAAGGTGCTGGAAACTTTCTTCAGGGATTTTCGTCCATATTGACATCAGCTGCACATCCATGATGTGACTCTCCCATTCCAACATATCCCAAAGGTGTTCTATTGGATTGAGATCTGGTGACTGTTGAGGCCATTTGAGTACCGTGCACTCATTGTCATTACCAAGAAAAACGTTTGATATGATTGGAGCTTTGTGACATGTGTTAACTTGCTAGAAGTAGCCTTCAGAAGATGGGTACACTGCGGTCATAAAGGGATGGACATGGTCAGCAACAATACTCAGGTAGGCTGTGGCATTTGAATGACAGTTGGTATTAAGAGGCCCAAAGTGTGCCAAGAAATTATCTCCTACACCATTACACCACCGCCACCATTCTGAAATGCTGATACAAGGTGGGATGGATCCATGCTTTCATGTTGTTGATGTCAAATTCTGACCCTACCAGCAGAAATCAAGACTCAGAAGACCAAGCGATGTTTTCAATCTTCTATTATCCAATTTTGGTGAAGCCGTGCAAACTGTAGCCTCAGTTGCTGACTGGAGTGTCACCTGTGTGGTATCCTGCTGTTTTAGTCCATCTGCTTCAAGGTTTGAAGTGTTGTGCATTCAGAGATGCTTTTTTATATGTCTCGGTTGTAATGAGTGCTTATGTGAGTTGCCTTTCTATCAGCTCAAACCAGTCAGGCTATTGTCCTCTGACCTCGATCATCAACAAGGCATTTTCACCCAGAGAATTGCCGCTCCCTGGATATTTTCCCTTTTTCTGACCATTCTCTGTAAACCCGAGAGATGGTTGTATGTGAAAATCCCAGTAGATCAGCAGTTTCTGAAATACTCAGAGCAGCCTGTTTGACACCAACAACCATGCCACGTTCAGTCACCTTTTCTTCCCCATTCTGATGCTCGGTTTGAACTTCAGCAGGTTGTCTTGACAATGAGTAAAGGCCGAAATTCATTGAGTTGCTGCCATGTGATTGGCTGATTAAATATTTGCATTAATAAGCAGTTCAACAGGTGTACCTAATAAAGTGACCAGTGAGTGTATATAAATATACACATAACATCCTCACATCTCAAAGAACCTAGATTTCAATCCTAGCTTGATCAATTTCTATATAGTTTGCATGTTCTAACTGAGTCTTTCACAGGACCCTCAGAATTTTTCCATAAAGTCTTGATGGACCAATTTTTTGTATCAAGTGGCAGGGATTAAAGGGGTGTTATAAATGGGAGGTGTAACTAGCAGGAAGTATTACATACACAAATGAATCTGGTTCATTGTTGGTAAATTAATTCCTCTACCAGTTCTATCTGAAACAAAAAACCTCAAGAAATTAATGACACAAATAATAATTTTATAATTAAATTGTCTTAAATAATCCTACATCATAAAATCCATATCAGGCTCTGCCAGAAAAACTCAATTAGAATTCACCAGAATGGATGCAAGTGCAGTAGTTAAGAAACAATCTTTCATGTCTCTTTGGGTGGCAGAGTGGCATAGTTGTTAGCACTGCTCCTCATACATCAAGTGTTTGGCTCCAAAGCCTTGCTGGTTGTTGTATGTGTAGCACTGAGAAATTCTCCCTGTGCTCATGTGGCTTGTCACATTCCAAAGATGTGTGTAGGCTAATAGGAGACACCCAATTGCTCTTATGTGTATGAATGGGCTGTGTAATATACAGACACCAAGTCCAAGGCTGATATCTTCCTTGTGTAGCAAGTTGCTGGGATGGGCTCTGTCCCTGTGATTCTGAACCTGATTAAGCAGGATTGAACAGGCCCTTTCTTTTTGCATTTAAAAAGTGACATACTAAGCTTCACACTCAGACATATTGTGGTTTACATACAAAATGCCACAGCCTTCCTTTGAAAAGTACATCATACCAATCTTAATTGGTTGCTTAGCTCATACTAAACAGATACAAATGTCTCATCTCAATTGTAACATGTTGGGACTCCACTTCCAGTTTATCTGTGGTGGGCCTGCTTCTTGAATTGAATCTTCTTCTTATTTGTTTACAAAAGCATTCTCTAGTGTAGAATTTAATACTTATACTATTTCACAAAGGAAATATAACAGATTCAGTTTGTTAATGGACTTAGCAAAACCAGAATAGGTTTACCCAAAATATATCTGATGAAGCTGGAGTATCAAAAGGTATAACTTATCCTAGAAGGTTAAACAAACACTGTTGTTTCAGACTTCAACAAAGGAGATCTCTTTGAAGTAGTTTTCCAAAGTCTTCATTGGTGAAGAATTAGTATTAATAATGAGGCTTGAACTTGTGCATGTGCATTAATTACAATAAGTATATATCATGTTTCCACTGATAGGAGCTATAGGAGTCTGGTACAAGCTAAAAGTATAAAAAAAGAGAAACAGAAACCATGCAAGATGGATGGGCTACCAGAGGAGTAACCATGGTTAATAGCTGTAGTTTAGGTACTGGAAAAACGTGTGAAAATAACAGTAGATTATTGTAGTCTAGGTTAATACTAGTTTGCTTTACTGAGCATTAGTCAAGAAAAAGACTTGGACCTCCTGTTGGAAGAGGGCTTTTAAGGATACACTCTGGAAGAAGTGTGGCCAGAGGCAACAGTAATACTTTTCTTGAAGTGTGACTTCTCCAGTTCTGAGAACAGAACGAGAAAATGGGTATGATGCACTGATTCACTTAAATCTTATTCTCTACATCCTTCAAGCTAGTTGCCAAAAGTGAGTCACTACATCCATGTAGGTGGCAGATGTTAGGATTTAATTAGATGGGATACCGGGTGAATTTTATCTTTAGAAAGCTAAAAGAAGACTCATGGGCTTAATGGTCTACACTCATTTTAACATGTTCTTTTTATATTCTGTGTTTAATTTTTTTTAATTTCTGCAATTTTGGTATCTCTGATTTAGAGACTGTCTGATGGCTAAGACCTTACATATGTACATACACAGGTTCTTCGAGCAGCATCCCAATAGAGAGCAGCTGTGTGGTGCCTGGTATACTGGGACTGGGTGCACTGTTTTTAACATTCCTGGTGTTTTTCAAGTGGAGAGAAGTTAAACATTACAAGATACCTGCACACACAGGATGGTAAGTCTTTTGTAAATCCTAAATCTTGAGGTTATTCTTCAAACACCTATATAAATGAAAAGTTATCTAACAATTTATTTATTGTTTTGAATACACCATAATCTCTGGCTTAAAAAGATGACCTTATATTTGTAGCCAACTAGTGATGTAAAAAGCAATTCTTTATTAGTGATTTGATTCATTTCCTTCATTTCACTAAAATAATTTGAATTTTTGAATCACTGATTCATTCACTTCAAAAACAACAACAAGCTATATTGATGTCATATGGAAGTAAAGCAGTAATAGAATGATTACGATTTCTCATGTTTTTATACGCAATGGGGAAGTGTCTAGTTACATTTTAGTCTGGTTATTGTAGCCTACAAGCCTATAGACTAATCAAATAAGAAAACATTTTTATAGCCTAGAGGATGAAAGAAATGTAACATGTGATTGCTTACATCTTTTATGACTAAATCAAACTGATTTCAGTTTCAATTTCCTTCCTTTATATCCCGTCCTTTCTGATGCAGTCTCCAATACATACACCAGCAGTGAAATGAACTGAGATTCAATGTACTGCATGACCTGGGTCTGCAGGTCATTCCTCATTTCAGTGCACAAACTGATTCTCTCAGTGAATTAGTTTGATGTACTTTACTGCATGTCTGCAGTTTGTGAATGAACTTGCAATGGTTCTCCAGACCAGTAGGGGCACACTGGTTCATTCAGTTAGTCAGTGTACATACTGAAACAGTCATAGTCACTCAGTCAGAGTGAACCGATCAATGGCGTCATCTATCAAGTCAGCCATTGGCTAGCTGTCATCATGACCGTTTTGCTGAAACAGTTTACTGACAGGCTATTTCCTAAAGACAGCAGCCATTTAATTGAAGTTAAGATGATAACTCAGGACTGTTGCAAAATGCAATATAAAATGTAGCATGCACTGCGTATGCTGCAAAAAGATTTGTTCTTTAATATTATTTTACCAGTACATTCATTCAGAGAACAAGACAAGTACAAAAGAACTAGTCTGTTTTTTTCTTTGCACATTAATGGCAACCCAATGTCTACTTCTTTTGAGTTTTAGATTTGTACATAGACTCAGGCTTTAGTCCTAGCAAAATGTACAGAATTGTGAATAAATCACACTGTATGCTGTGGTTGAGCTAGGTTTGAAAAATTCAGAGCTTTTCATATTTTACCAGAACAATATTGACTATATTGAAGCTTGGATACACACACACACACATACAGAAACAAAATATTAAATACGCTGTATTTGATATGGGCACCCCAGTGGCACCTGTGAGCATTACAACATCACCAAAATACACACCTGGATACTCAGAATGAGGGCATAAGACTTGATCACTGTGAAGTCATGGGGTACCATAGCCAAATGTGAGTCTTACAAATTCAGACATAAAATCCTGACATGCCTCAATCAAAGAAAATTTTTGAGGACAACAGAAAAAGTTACAAAACTATTTCCAAAGAGTTTGGACTCCACTAATCCACTGTCAGTCAGGTCATGTACAAATGGAGGAAATTCAACACAACTGTTACCCTCCTGGGCAGCACGGTGGTGCTGTGGGTAGTGCTGCTACCTTGCAGTAAGGAGACCTGAGTTCGCTTCCCGGGTTCTCCCTGTGTCTGAATGGGTTTCCTCCCACAGTCCAAAGACAGGCAGGTTAGGTGCATTGGCTTTCCTAAATTGTCCCTAGTGTGTGCTTGGTGTGTGGGTGTGTGTGCCCTGCGGTGGGCTGGCACCCTGCCCGGGGTTTGTTTCCTGCCTTGTTCCCTATGTTGGCTGGGATTGGCTCCAGCAGACCCCCGTGACCCTGTAGTTAGGATATAGCAGGTTGGAAGATGACTGACTGACTGACTGTTACCCTCCCCAGGAGTGGTCAATCAACAAAGATCACTCCAGAAAAAGTTGTGTAATATTTATGGAGGTCACAAAGAACACCACGGTAATGTTTAAGGATCCATGGGCTTTAATTGCATTGGCTAATCTCATTGTTCAAGTGTCGACCATCAGGAGAACACTGAAAAACAATGGTGTACATTGCACAGTTGCAAGGAGAATGTCACCAATCTTCAACAACATTTATGCCCATCTAAAGTTTACTAAAAACTACATGGATAAGCCAGAAAGCTATTGCAAGAATGATCTTTGTATGGATGAGTCCAGAATAGAACTATTTGCCTTGAGTAAGAAGCATTTTGTTTGATATAAGCAAACAACGCATTTCAACATGAGAACCTCATCCAACCTCATCCAATCTGTGAAACATCTTGGTGACAGGATCATGGTTAGGGCCTGCTTTGCTACCTCTGTACCATCATTGATGGAACTATGAATTCTGAAATATACCTGCAAATTCTGCAGGAAAATGTTGGGGTATCCATCTGTGAAATGAAACTCAAAAGTGGATCATGCAAAAAGAAAGTGACCCTAAACACACAAGCTATTTTACCATTCTCTCCTCCTGACCATCAGATCTCACTTTATTCTTTGTTATTTAGTATTCAGTCAGTCAGTCATTTTCTAATCCGCTATATCCTAACTACAGGGTCACGGGGGTCCAGCCAACACAGGGCGCAAGGCAGGAAACAAACCCCGGGCAGGGCACCATCCCACCGCAGGGTACACGCAGACACACACCCACACACCAAGGACAATTTAGGATCGCCAATGCAACTTACCTGCATGTCTTTGGACTGTGGGAGGAAACCCACGTAGACATGGGGAGAACATGCAAACTCCACACAGGGGGGAACCACGGGAAGTGAACCCAGGTCTCCTTACTGCAAGGCAGCAGCGCTACCCACTGTGCCACCTTATTTAGTACTGCCTATCTTATTTTTATGTTTCTATTTTTTATCAATTTTTCTTTATTCGTCTTGTAAAGCTACATCATTTGTTTGAAAATGTGCTATAGAAATATATGTTGTTGTTGTTGTACCAAATAATGGTTAAGGTAGAAGAAATTTTGTGTTTTGGAATATCTGAGTCAAAGTCATGCTCTTAATGCTATAGAAATGTTGTAGAAGGATCTGAAATGAGCAGTTATGTACCAATATCCCTGAGTTGAAGCAGTTTGTCAAGCAGGAATGGGTTAAAATTCATATAAGTAGTTGAAGTTATTGCTGTTCAAAAGGTTAAAACACTTATTTAAAGCAAAGATTCACATAACTTTTTCACGTATAGTTATGTAACAGTAGATCATTTTCCTCAATAAATAATACTATAACTTTTTTGGCCATTTGTTTAATCAACAATAACAATTTTTTACATTTATATAGTAGTTCTCTCTCTGCTCAAAGTGCTTTACATCGTGAGTGAGGAGGCACTTCAACCACCATTAATGTGAAACATCCACATAGATGGTGCATGGCAGCCATTTTTGTGCAAGTCCACTTGTCACATATGAGCTGTTAGCTGGTGAAGGAGTGAGAGAGAGAGAGCCATTCATTTAGAGACAGGGGATCATCAGAGGGCCAGAATTATTAGGCCATGGTGGACAATTTGCCAGGACATCAGGATACACCCTACTCTTTACAAATGATGTGCAGGGATCTTTTATGACCAGAGAGAGTCAGGACCTCAGTTTTATGTCTAACCAAAAGGATGCCACAATTTGTACAGCTCAGTGTCCAGGGATAGTACCCCCTGCTGTTTATGCAGATTTATTATTTATGTAAAATTGTGGTCACATTTTAGATCATACAGTATTTATGCAGATACATAGAAAATTGTAAATGGTTCTAAAACTTTCTAGCACTACTGTAGATGCAATAGAAGTAATTTCTCAGAGGATGTGCAAAGAAAAATGTGGGATCATTTAATAATTAATGATCAGTCCAACAGCTGGGAGTGGGACATCTCATTAAAGTACATGTGGCCCCCTGCAATGGTGGTCCAGCTACCTGATTGCTGTCTAGAGCTTCTAGTTTGCAGTGAGATTCAGAGAGAGTGAACAGAAAGGCAGCCTGGACATATTTTTTAGTTATTTTTTATTTTCTGTTGCCTTTTAAAAGAATGAATTGCGATGACAGTTCCCAAGACAGTAGAGCGATATAATCTCTCCAGCATGTCCTTGGTTTGCCAGAGGATCAGCAATTCTACTCTGAGGCTCTCCTGAATCACTGAACTTCTCCCACAATCACAGACTTTCAGCCCAGCCACACTTCAAAGAAATCTTATTTCTGCTGCTTGTAATCACAATCTCATTTTTTTAGTCAGTACCCATAGCTCACCATGGCTGAGAACTGGAATATAGATTGGCTGGTAAACCAAAACTTGGGTTTTAAGATTCAGCTCCTGCTTCAATGTGCTTGTCGATGTCACATTACTTTTTTACATCACTTGTAAACGAAATAATTCAGCTCCTAAGGGCAGTTGTTCTCCCTTCCCTTCCCCTGGAGAGAGCAATTCACTTCTTTTCCAACAGAGAACCATGACCTAAGACTTGGAGGTGGTGGTCTTCATCCAAGCCACTTCATATTCAGTAGCCAATTGCTTGAGTGTGCACTGAAGCTCAAAGTCAGACAAGGCAAAGAAGACATTATCTACATTAAACAACAATGCTCTCCTTAGCTCCTGGATATCCTGTGCATGAAAACCCAAACAGAGGGGTGACAAAACATAGCCATGGTAGAGCCCAGCATTCGCAGTGAATAAATTTGACTTAACACCAAGTATTCAGACACAGCTCTCACAGCAGTCAGATAAGAAATGAAAAACACAGTAAGGGTGGCTCTGTTACCCCATATTCCTGCAGCACCTCCCACAACACATGCACATCAATACGTTTTTTTAAATATCTACAAAACACATGTTGATGCACCCTCCAGCAACTGCCCCAGAGAACAGAGGTGGTCTACTGTTTTACTGTACAGTCAGGACGGAATACACAATGTTCCTTTCGTATCTTTGGCTCAACGCTAAGTCATCTGGAGATTTGTACTTCTGGTAGGGTCTTTGTTGGCCTGATCTGGGGAGAAAGATCATGCAAAAAGCAATTCATAACAACCATTATGATGGTACAATAATATATATATATATATATATATAATAAAAAAAAGCCAGGCCTGAGGATGGCATTCGCCAGTACAGCATCTGGTGGTCAGGCGACCCACATAACCCAGTCAGGCTCAGCCAAGGGGTCAAGTGCGATGCCAGTTTAGTGACAGGAAGAGGTGGGAAAGACCTCGATGCAATAGACCTTGGTAATGGAGCCTGGCTTTGGGAGCTGGAAATATAATCTGCAATTATGCATTTTCAAATTATTCTTTTATTTATAATACCTGTTGTCTCAGTATATATATCAGCTCACCAGGCAAATTTAAACTCATTTCTTTTGGTTTGAGGTAGATAAAGCTGGAACTCCTTTAAACGGCATTTGGATTTCATGCACTCCAGAGCATTCTGTTGCTCTTGAATGTCAAGGTACTAAAAGCAGCATCCACACACCAACATAGCAAGTTTCCACCAAGGGCTTTTTCCCCTCTTTTCTGGTATTTCTCTCCACAGAAGTGACACTTAACTGGATGTTTTTTGTTTCTTTGCACCATTTTAAGTAAAATCTAGAGACTGTTTTGCATGAAAATCCCAGGACATCAGACAGCTACAGAAACACTCAAACCAGCCTGTGTGTCACCAACAATTATGCCAAGGTCAAAATGTCTGAGATCACTTTTTTTTTTTAATTCTAGTGTTTGATGTGAATACTAACTAAACTCCTAAGCTGTATCGGCATGATTTTATACATTGCACTGATGCCACATGATTGGCGAAGTAGATTATTGAATGGGCAGGTGTACAGGTTAATAATCTGATCAGTGAGTGTATGCTCTCTAGTATACTAAAGGAAAAATGAACACTTTCACCCAGAATGCCTCTCTTTCTCTTTCTCCTTCTGTCTCTCTCATTTGTGCTGAAGCCCCTGATTCATTGACATCTTGTGGTATCAAGACCACACATGAGACATACTTACCCTAATAGTTCTTGCACAGTTACAATGGCATAAGCAGAGCTTCTCCTGATGCCAGGGTGGCTGTGTTTAAGCAGAAGGTGTAGAAGTTTTCCCTGCTTTAGGACATCCTGGTTTGCCCTTTAACCATTTCAGCATTTTGTTCAATTGACACCTCTTTACAGTTCTAAAGAATAGTTTAAAGATATTATCAGTATACTAGGAGGTTCCCCCCTGCTCCCTTCGTGGGTGCTACACGCCCACCATTTTACGTCTCTGCAGCTCGCGTTGTGAAGAGGGGGCTGAACTCATCCCAAGGAGATGCGGTCACTACACCAAAACCCCCTCTTAAACCGTGAAACATTGGGAACCAAATACAGTCATATGAAAAAGTTTGGGAAACCCTCTTAATTCTTTGGATTTTTGTTTCTCATTGGCTGAGCTTTCAAAGTAGCAACTTCCTTTTAATATCTGACATGCCTTATGGAAACAGTAGGATTTCAGCAGAGACATTAAGTTTAATGGATTAACAGAAAATATGCAATATGCATCATAACAAAATTAGACAGGGGCACCCCAACAGAGATATGACATCAATACTTAGTTGAGCCTCCTTTTGCTCCTTTGAGCCTCTAGACGCCTCCTATAGCCTCTGATGAGTGTCTGGATTCTGGATGGAGGTATTTCTGACTATTCTTCATATAAAATCTCTCCAGTTCAGTTAAATTTGATGGTTGCTGAGCATGGACAGCCTTCTTCAAATCATCCCATACATTTTCAATGATATTCAAGTCAGGGGAATGTGACGGCCATTCCAGAACATTGGACTTCTCCCTCTGCATGAATGCCTTTGTAGATTTCCAACTGTGTTTTAGGTCATTGTCTTGTTGGAACATCCAACTCCTGCGTAACTTGAACTTTGTGACTGATGCTTGAACATTATCCTGAAGAATTTGTTGATATTGGGTTGAATTCATCCGACCCTCGACTTTAACAAGGGCCCCAGTCCCTGAACTAGCTACACAGCCCCACAGCATGATGGGACCTCCACCACATTTGACAGTAGGTAGCAGGTGTTTTTCTTGGAATGCGGTGTTCTTCTTCCGCCATGCAATGCACTTTTTGTTCTGACCAAATAACTCTCATCAGTCCAAAGTACTTTGTTCCAAAATGAATCTGGCTTGTCTAAATGAGCATTTGCATACAACAATTGACTCTGTTTGTGGCGTGAGTGCAGAAAGGGCTTCTTTCTCATCACCCTGCCATACAGATGTTCTTTGTGCAAATTGCGCTGAATTGTAGAACGATGTACAGATACACCAGCTGCAGCGAGATGTTCTTGCAGGTCTTTGGAGGTGATCTGCGAGTTGTCTGTAACCATTCTCACAATCCTGCCTCTGCATATGCTGCTCCTGTATTTTTCTTGGCCTGCCAGACCTGCTGGGTTTAACAGCAACTGTGCCTGTGGCTTTCCATTTTCTGATTCAATTCTTTACAGTTGAAACTGACAGTTTAAACCTCTGAGATAGCTTTTTGTAGCCTTCTCCTAAACCATGAGACTGAACAATCTTTGTTTTCAGATCTTTTGAGAGTTGCTTTGATGATCCCATGCTGTCTGTCACTCTTCAGAGGAGAGTCAAAGGGAAGCACAACTTGCAATTGACCACCGTAAATACCTTTTACCACTTATAATTGGACACACCTGTCTATGAAGTTCAAGGCTTAATGAGCTCATCCAACCAATTTGGTGTTGCAAGTAATCAGTATTGAGCGATGACAGGTATTCAAATCAGCAAAATTACAAGGGGACCCACATTTGTGCAGAGCCAGTTTTTCACATTTGATTTAATTTCATACAACTAAATACTGCTTCACTGAAAATCTTTGTTCGGAAAATACCCCAGTGCTCAGATGTTCCTATGAAATGAAAGACATACCATTGTTATCTTTTTTGTTGAAAGTAGAGTTAATTATTATGCAGGCTAAGAGGGGTTCCAAAACTTTATCATATGACTGTACAGTTTGTTTGTTTTGTTTTTTTTTTACCTCCTCTTTGCTTGATCAGCTGCTGGATTGCTGATGCTGGCATGCTGTGAGATCTGCAGCTTGCGCAGCACTTTGAACATTTAAAAGTCTGTTGAGCAGCTGTTCTACTACTGGTTAAATCTTTTGGCACAAAGTCTCGTCTTGCCGGACGTGAGTTCTTGATATTTTTTAGTTTATAATTTCAAAATGGAATAAGCATCTGAAAATCTAACAGCATTACATTAAAGTTCAATAAATTCTGAAAAGAATGATACGAAACATATATATGTAGGTTTTAAAATAAGCCTGATTTAAAGCGCGACAAAAAATGTCACATAAAATCATTGCACAAATTCATTGCAGTTTTAGGCTTAGGATTTTATACTGTATATAGAGAGTAGATTGCTACTCTTACCAGATATTTTGTTAATATCTGTCTCTTGAATTTTTAACAATTTGTGATTTTCCTGCCAAGTATTTATTTATAAAGGTAATATACAGTGAAAATTAGCAGTCTATTCAATTCCAGGATATGTTTCCAAAATAAAGCTTTCATAAGTCAACTATTTAAAAAACTCAGTGCTGGGATTGTATCTCAAGCCTGGTCACCGCCTGTGTAGACTCCAAATTGGCCAAGCATGAGAGAGTATGGGGTTCCCAGTAATGGGTTGGTTTCTGCCTTTTGCCAGTGTGATGGGATGAGCACCAGCTTCCCATAAACTTGAATTAACACAGTGCTCTAGTAAATGGGGACATAAATTGATAAAGTGAGACGCAACTGAAAAAAATCAATTAATAATGACTACTGTAGGCATAATGCTGCGGTAGTATGTAGTGTTCACAGCTCCAGATTAGCACAAGCCATGACAGTGACTATTGTACATAGACTTTTTGCATTCACTGCACCTCTATGTCACTGCTTCCATATCTCAATGACAGGGTAAATTGGTGACTGTGAATTGTTCCTGTATGTGTGTCAAAATTTAAGCATGGTTTTATGTACATTAAGATCTATTCATGAGAAGATAATGCAATCCTAATTAGCAGTATTATTTTAAATACTAAGTCTATGTAATAGAGTGCAAATATACCATATTCGAAAATGTTTAAAACACAGTAATGCATTAAAGCATATAATAAGTAAGAATTTGGAAAGCAACTGATTTATTGTATAATGGGAATAGAAACAGTACATAGTAGACAAGAAGATGAGGGTCTTGTTGTGGATTGTTCATGTATACAGGAGCTTAAGCCACTGAAGCCCTCCACCTCCTCATGCCACCGTCCATTTATAAACCCATTCAATATTTAAATAAGTTAGGTGCAGCAGTGCCTTACCTGTGTTATTAATCAGTTCAAACGCCATTTAGCTGCAAGTTGATAATGTTGGTTGTTTGCAGTAATAATTTGCAGATAATATTATTTTCTGCTAATGTGATGAACCCATCCCACCGACCAAGCAAATGTGAGCTATAGGCTGAAAACCCTAAACAGTGTTACCCCCCTTGTGATTTTTCATGTGCCTCACATATAACTTTACAAAACAACAGCCAATATCTACAAGTGACAGATCAATACTTACAGTAGATTCTCCTGATCAAAGCAAGTCCAACCACATTATTGTATGATGCATCAATTATGAAGTATCCTAAGAGGAGTCACTAGGCCACCTTTGGCGAGTAGCACCTCACACTTCCAGGTCATTAGCTGTGGCTCAATAGGTCACACGTTCACAAAATCTATACCATTAGATGGCAGTGACTGTGATGTCCCCAGTGATACGTAGATGTCCACATGTGGACGTAATGAGATGAGACACAGCTGAGAGCATGCAGAATGAAAAAATACAGTATTTGAAGCTGGAGCAAACAATTTAAGTAGTGTACTTGGGTGTAAGAATGAAAGCACCTCCCGCATGGGAATAAAATGTATTATTATTACTATTATTTTTTATTATTAGGAGATAAAGTTCAGAGTTTTTACATGATTCTCTATTTTTGCAATAAAACTGTTCTGAACCTGGATCCCTGTTTGGAGAGGTTTTGGACTGGGGAGAGGGACCCCTGGTGCCAAATGCTGCAACTATTTATTTATTGCTTTGTGTTATCAACTTTAGACAGGTACAGCTGACATGTTTTGGAAACACCTCAGAGATGATCAAACTTCCCTGGCATTACTTGTACATGAGACATAATAAATCAGGAAACAAACATTTGAAAATATTGCTGTGAGCGGCTGGTGTTTTTCTAGCCTAGAAGCAATTTCAAAGTAAAAGAGTGTTTACATTTGACACAAGTTATCTGTCAGATCTTAGTGACTGTACTGCCTTTATGTTTTGAATGAGAACATTTTATTTTCAGGTACCACACCTCAGGTGGAGAGAGAGAGAGAGAGAGAGAGGTTAGGAGCACGCTCTGATCCAGCGCATTGCCGCACCCAACACACGACAAACCAACTCAGGACCCGAGTGCAGCCATGCAAATGGGTGACACCTCAGCACCACACTAATTCAGATGGAGCGGAACACTGTGAGGTTTTTTTTATGGTGGCTGGAGTGCCAATTCTGCCACCAACCTCCCAAGTGCTTTCCTCTAGGTTGGAGGGCCTACATGCAGGGCTGGATGCAGATTAACCTCATACCAAGGATGAAGAAATTGTAGGTTAAGTGCCGTGCTCAAGGGACCAACCGGGCAGAGTCCCTTTTGGCGACTGATGAAAAATTCCCCCAGAGTGTAAGAGGTATTTAAGCTGTGGATTAGTCATCAGAATCGTCAAAACTGAACAAATCTACAGCACCTGAAGTGAAGCCACAGAGCAAAGCAGAGGAATGGACGGTTACCAGTTTCTACTACCGCTCTTTTCTCCATTGTAACATAAACTGTGCAAGTACACTAATGAACCAAAACATTATGCCCACCTGCCTAATACGCTGTTGCTCCTCCACACCAAAACAGCTCAGACCCACTGATACATGGACTCAGCAACATATCTGAAGGTATCCTGTGGTATTCAGCAACAGGAAGGTAGAAGCAAATCCTGTAACTCCTGTAGGTTGCGAGGTGGACATTCCACAGATTGGACTTGTTGTTCCAGCACAACCCAGATGCTCGATTTGATTGAGATCTGAGGAATTTGTTGGCCAGATCAATGTCTTGAACTTTTTAACATGTTCCTTGAACAATTCCTGAAAAATCTGTGTATTGTAGCAGGCTGCATTATCCTGCTGAAATATTTCATTTAAATCAGGGAATATTGTTGCCGTGAAGGGGTCTGTTTGGTCTGAAATGAGGTCTACGCAGGTGGTACACATTAAATTAACTTCCATATGATTGCCTAGACCTAGGATTTCCCATCAGAACACTGTCCAAAGTGTCACACTCCCTCTACCTGCTTGTCTTATACCCACAGTGCATCCTGGTACTCTGTCTTCCTCAGCTATACGATGCACACATAGCTGGCTGTCCACAAGATGCAACAGAAAACCAGATTCATCTGACCAGGTTGCCTTCTTCCCTTGATCCAAGTTCTAGTTCCATTGCTTCAATGATGGAGAGGTACAGTCACTCTGAATGGCCTGCGGGTATGCAAGCCCATGAATAGCAAGATTAATGCACTGTGTGTCGTGACACGTTAGTCCTGTAGCCAAATGAATATTTTCTGTGATTGGTGTTGCAATAGCCCTTCTGTTCGTTTGTACCAAATGGAATAATCTTAGTTGACCTCTAGCATTGACAAGTTTTGGCTGCCCAACCCTCTGTCAGTGGTTTGTGTTTTTTTTTATCCTAATTGTTAGTGGCTGACCATGAGCATCCCACAAGCCCTGCTCTGACCCAGCCATCAATACCATAATGACTTGGCTTTGTCAGAGTCACTCAAGTCTTTTCACCTGCCCATATCTTCTGCATTCAACATTTCGACTGTGAATATGTGATTTCAACTTACCACCTAATATATTCCTGATCTGCACACGTGCCATCGTTATGAGGTACTCAGTGTCATTCGCTTCACCTGGGAGTGATCAGAAAAGTTTGACTTATTGTTGAATATCCAAATGTATGTATATTTTTAGTGTCATAATAGAAAAATTGATATTATTGTATCGGATAACAAGAATGTAAAGCACAGTGAAGTTAGCAAACAGAAATGACAACAAGATATTAAGTAAAGGGTGCAAGGTTTTCCTTGTAAAGTGGTTATACACTTTGGCAGGTGGCTCTCCTTTGCATACATGATGATATATCTCAACATATTTTCCATTTCTTCAATTGAATTCCATAAACCACACATTATTTCCACATATATAATACATTTTTGGTAGACTGTATTAATCCCTGAGGGGACCATACATCATCCCTTCCAAGGTTATTATAGTTTTGCCTTTTTATATTAGTTTTTATTTCTATATTTTTTCTGACCTTATAGAAATTCAGTTTAGTTTTAGTTTTCCTTCATCATGTATTTTTAGTTTTAGATTAGTTTTTATTTCACAAAGACATTTCGATTTTATTTTATATATATTAGTTTCAGTTTTAGTTTTAGTAATTATGGCATGGAGCGCCTACGGACTTAGTTTTGTGTCACAATCAGACAGAGCTGTACACTTAACAGATTTGGATACAAGTTTAATGTTAGTGAAAGCTTACTATACTGCCTGGTTTATTATCTGGTTTTGTTTTTGTCTGATAAAAACAAGCATAATCAAAACTAGACACTGAATATGAACAATTTTACACAATTTTACAATTTTTAAAATATTTTCTCATGAAAATCACAGGGGCCTAGGAAGAACAGGGCTCTTAGACTTGAATCAGTGTGCAGACCCCACCTATAGCTGTATTGAGGGAAACAAAGAACAACAAGCATGCAGTGTCAACGTTAGGAGGGGAATAGCCCACCATATGAACAGTAAACCCATAATGAGCAGGGCAAGAGCAGATAATAAGAGTATGGACAGGCACAAAACAACAGAGACAGCGTCTGAGATTAAAAACAACATATACATTATCTAAACCTGTTTATCCAGAATAGGATTCCAGGAATCCTGGAGCCTACCGCAGCAGGTTTGGATGCAAGGCAGGAAAAATCCCTGGTATGCAATATGTATGATAAGGCTCATGTTAAGAACAAAAACAATATGATATTTCAACCATCTATTTTGAGAGAGAGAGAAAAAAACATTGAAAAAAGGGAGACAAATATTTTAAAATATAATTCTGCTAATGGATTACTTTCACAATATCAGGTATTTTGAGTTGTGAATATGAACTAAAAAAGATAAATTAATAAATATGGAATAAATACAAAAACCCATTAATAGTTTTTCATCACTTGTCAGACTCTCTACCTTTGTTTGTATCGCTTCGTTGTTAAACGAAGTTTTAAAGCAAAAGTGATTGGTCAGCAACAATATGCTGATCTTGTATTATGATCTAGTCAGTGTCTCGATCAGTGCCGTTTTATTTTCAAAAATTGCCAGTGGTCTCCCCTCGACTATCTCGTATACTCTGATATGGGGATGGATATTTGAGGAGTAAACCGAACAACAATTATTATATTTTTATACTATGTATATTAAGGAACCATCAACAACAAATCAAATTAATAATATATTGAACAATTATTATAAAAGTAAAGTTGAATAAATCGGACTCTGCTGTATATAAAAAAAAAAATCGAGTATGTGTTCAGGTAAAGTATCACTTCCAGGTGATGGATATGGCCCAAAAGTTAATACAAATCTACAATTGTGGTGTAACAACCACATGCTGAATTTCATCCATATATCTAGTTGCACTTTTGAGTTACCGTGTTTACACACACATACATGCGCGCGCTCGTACACACACAATTCCAAAAAGTATTGTTTGACCCCGGGAGGTCTATAACGTCAAAATTCATCAAAATGTCAAGGTCAAATTTTTTTCATGATTACTATACTTTATCTATACTTTGTATATGAGAAAGTAAAAACGATTTCTCCTGTGCGAAGTGGCAGGTGAATTGCTGTAAACAAAAAGCAGACACCTGAGAAATAAACTGAAACGTTACTCACTCGTGATTTTTCTGTCCATATGATAAACGTTTTGTTGTCTTGCACATTCTTATTTCTGCAATTTGAATTATATCTTGATATACACCAAGCACAAATCGCTTTCTATTTCTTACGCTTTATGCACCCGCACTCAACTTGCTCTGTTGCCGCAAATGCTGTGTGAACAGCCGCCCTTCGTCACCAGCCATTGCTCACTAGATGAATATGTGCGGGTGGCTCGTGGTGGATGACTTTCTGATTTAGAGTTAAAAATTACAAGGGTTAAAGACTAACGGCAAGAATATTCATTCAAAAAATAAAACTAAAAATATTTTAGCAAATTGTTATTTTATTTCAGTTAGTCTATCCAGCTAATTTAATAGTTTCGTTTAGTTTTAGTTTTTCATTTCGGTTTTATTAATTATTTTATTTCAGTTTACGAAAATGTTCTTTAAATAATAGTTTCAGTTTTGATTTTAGTTTTCGTTAACTATAATAACCTTGATCCCTTCTACCAACCCAGTACACACCCCTTAATCCACACACAAATTCAAAATGCCAAATTTATAATAATAAACATCAAAATTTTTCCTATGTAAAGAATTAATACCTGTACCCTCCAGTGTGTTTTTACTCTTCCAATGTTCTTAACAAATAACTATATTATTATAATCAACTCATCTCCCAGAATACAATACAACATTTGTCCAACACCTTAAATTTCACCAAACATTTCCATATTGTTAATACATTTATAGGAATGGAAGTTGAGTTTTTGTCTGCCTTTTACAAGAACTTAAAACAATAAAATTATATCGATTGACGTGTGTTTTCTCTCATTGTTTTTGGTAGTCTGCAGGGCCACTAAATTTGCCTGTCCTAATGAAATGGCACTACATTTGATATACAGACATACAAACAGATATGTAAACATTACAATAGACAGTGTCACGTATGCACATCTGTGGATCACACTCTGGGCTCATCTGAGGTATGTACTACCACCCCAGGTCGAGAGGGGACGCTGGTGCTGACCTTCTCCTCTTTTATTTTCTCCCGCGGCACAGAAAAGATGCCTAGTAAGGGCAATTGACTCCGCCCCTTCCAGTCTTCTGCCTATAACTCCCATAGCAACAAGAAGGAGGCATTCTTGAATGAAAAGATTACATTGCAGGTCGGAGCTCCCATCGGGAGATCTAAAGACTGCTAAATACCCAACCTAACGACTTTCCTTCTTGTTTTGGACAGCTTCATTACCCTTACACCCTTAGTGGCCATTTTCTTGTTTGTTTGTTTTCATTACTTGGATTAAAGTAGGTTGGTGCCCCAGTATTTATTCCTGGATTTTGCAGTCCTTTTGCTCGTTCACAGCAGAAACATAGCCAGATATGAAAGGTGTTATATGACAGATGCTAACAGTATGGTATTTAATACATAGACAGTCAGATGGAGATGAAATGCATTTCTTGGTTCATATTTGTAACTAATTTAGACCACTTTGCTGAGATCTGTTGTCATTTTGACTTTAAAGTGTTTTTCTGTTGGCACTGTAAATGTCAAAACGGTCAAATTCAATTCACTGTGAATGAGTGTTGTAAAATGACAAAATGTGAAGACTTCCAAGGTGGTGAGAACTCTTTTAGGCACACATTGACATTTTGATTCTCCAGTGAACACGATACTAGGTGTTGGATAGTGAATGTGGATGACAGTGGCGTAGCTGGGGGATTGGGGGGGGGCAAGGGGGGACATCTGTCCCTAGATGCAGCATCCAGGGGGTGCCAAATTGATGTTATGAAATTTTAGAATGAAATATTTTCCATTCTTAAATGCACTAAAAAGTAAATAAAAAACATTTGCATACTCAGTCCATCACTCCATCAGTATGACGATATTTTTTTCCTTTTTTTTTTTTTGTTTTTTTCTGATTTCGAATATTAGTTCTATATACCAAACAGACAATAATTTATCTCCTCTACTACTCTAACATGCTTGACTCCCACCCAGAAACGCGACTGACATGAGGCATTAGTGTATGGAGTGGGAGGTTACCGACAGCATACATTTTGATAAATTAATCAATAAATTTGCAGCAGCAAAGGCTAGGAAAATTTCTCTTTGAAGTTAATAATTACATTTAAAGCATTATACATCAAACTTTTTTTTTTTTTACTTTATACTAACTTCATTTTCAGGTTATTATATTATTATATCCAATGTAATGTTTAAGTTTTTGCAATGTTATATTTGAATAATATTTTAGAATAATTATATTTTCGAACTACCATTGTTGTCTTAATTATTTTACTTCGCTCTATCTTTATAAATTTAGCAAAACCTTGAAAATATACGCATAAAAGTGCTTTTAAAAATTAAAATATTTATAAATTTAAAACTATTTGAAACAAAAAATGATTTTTTTTTCTTAAAATACTATTATTTTAAATACATTTTTAAAAAAAATTCTTTCCCTTCCCCATTGCATTTAGGCAAACAGTATGGGTCACGAAATCTTCAGTTGTCCCCAGGTGCTGAAAACCCTAGCTACGCCTCTGGTGGATGGAAGCCAGACTACCTGAGAAAACACGTATGGACAAAAATAGAATGTGCAAATTAAATACAAAACTTTGAAATCTGATCTCTAGAACTGGAGGAAAGCAACACTACTGCCATGGGACCATACTGTTCTTAACCAAACAGCCACGATTGTGCAATTTATGTGCAGGCAGAATAGAAAAATAGACGAAGAAAGGCAGCTGAGGAATACAAACTTATCTCATAATTTCGTACTGCTTGTCTACACAGCGGTTTTTCATGTCACTTAACTTAAACTGTTTGGTTAACCATCTGTCAAGTACTCCACAATTACATCCTACCAGTAATTTGATCACAGGCCAGAAATGCCACTTCAGTAGTCGACTGAAAACCGCATATCCCATTTTATTATGATGTAGTACTTAACAAAAGGAAACAGTAATGTGAGCCATACAGAGTGTAAGTGAATGAAATGATTTTATCATATTAATTTAAACAGCACAGTAGTTACAGATTTATTAAAGAAACAATTGATATAGCTATGTAATGATTTAAAACAAAAAGTAAAAACTCATAAAAATAAATCCTAAAAAAAAGAAAAGAAGCTCAAATAACAAACATGAATTTAAACATTAGAAGCCCCTAAGGAGAGAGGAGAGTGTCAAAGTCAAAGGGGCCTATTACTCCAAATGCTAATTCTTTTACAGTGTAATTATTACCAGAAATGAAACTCTGGGTTGTCCTGTCTGATAACTCACGACTTTCAATGACTTTACCTCTGTCTTCTCCCTGCACTACATTTGTGTGTCTTTATCTTTCCTAATAAGGCATTCATTTCTCCACAGTAGACATTGTTTTAAACTATCACCTCTTAAAGTTCTCACATCTCCAGCTTTGTACAACATGATAAGATGAGTTGGTCAGAGTGGCTTTGTGATCCACTGGTGAACTTTTTAGTCTGGAGTGTTGGCTACACTTGGGTTATAATTAATTAACATTCAAAGATCTGTGAAGAACAGTGTATGTTTCCAATGATTTTTCTCCTTTCTCAGTACACACACAACAAAAAAGGTGAACTATGTGTGGTATAGCGGGTCCGCGGCTTCTGAAAAAAGGTCGGGTTTTTAAATCCGTAGAGCTGTGTTATTCTCCGTGGGCGCAATTGCACGACCGCGGGGAGTTAATGAGGTGATTGGAGCGAGTCGCACCTGCACGTGTGGATGCGGTCGTTCTTGTTCGCCTCATTGGCTTCCTGCGGTGTGTAATTAAGACGCTGCGCCCACGGAGGCACCGGTGTATGTGTATATATAGATAGATGGAGGTACACCAAAGGGAAGAATAAATCGTGGAGCGAGCGAGCGCGAGAGCGAGAGCGAGGGAGACAGACAGAGACAGAGACAGACAGAGACACACACACACACACGAGCTGGGGCCACGCGAAGGAGCATTATGCCTCGGCGGTCTGGCAGTGACATCCTGATGAAGGCCAAGACAGGGTTTAACTGAAGGAGCTCGTGGTGGTTGGTCGCCGATGGCTGTGAGTAATGGTGAGCCGGAGGTGGGCTGGAGAGTAAAGAGAGAGAAAGAGACTGCGTTTTAACAGCTGCACATATTAACCTTGTGATTGTTAAAGGATTTATTTATTGTTGGTTTTAACCCCACTTGACACTTGCTTTACGTATGTATTTACTGGAATTTGAAGCACTGCACTGTTTGGAAGATTATTTTAATAAAAGCACTTTTTTGAACAGATCCCCTGCTTTCATGTGTTGGGTTCAGGACGTTGGGAGCCTGACGAAAACCCGCATGTCACACTCCACCACAGAAAATCCCCTGATCAGCACACATGGTCCTATATCATGTCATATATTAACAGCAAGTCGGCAGCAGAGGCAACATAAAGATACATAAAGGGAAGTAGTTGGGCTGAAAGTCAGGAACTGACGGCTGGCGGTTTGCCAGCACTGCTAACTCGCCATGTTATGAGTCAATTCCCAACCTGCCTTTATAGGGCTGCAGTTGATCCTTTAACATTCATAGTTAGGTGGCCACTCCTCTTGGAGACCCTCATAGAAACTAACAGAAACAAGAGAGAATAGCAAGACACACATAGATCCTGAGGGCAGCTCGGTGGCTCAGTAGTAACACTGCTGCCTGGCATTAAAGAGGGCAGAGTTCTTAACGAGTGTCCTCCATGTGTGGAGTTTGCATGGGTTCCATCCTGGTGCTCCAGTTTCCTCCCACAGTCCAAAGACAGGCAGGTTAAGTAGATTGGTGATACTAAAGTTGGAATGAATTGACTTTAAATCACCTTTATAACATTGGTGCCTACGTGTTTCAAATTCATATTCAGCTTTATTATATTGGTGGACTTCACCCCTTCAGTTCCCTTTTATTTCAGAAAAATTGATCCGCATGTTTTAATAGGCCATTGAAAAAAGACTTAAATGCTAAATTGACTGAGAGTCCCCAGCCACCAAGTGCTGAAGAACATCACCTCAAGTTCATGAATTAAATGGCGTTGAGGTGAAAACGGACAAGCCACAATAACATGTTAAGAACACAAAGACTACTGGGTAGCTTGAACTGCACACTACATGTCTGGTAGAACATCAATTACTGCACAGACAGATGTTTGGTACTCATTGTGAGGTCAGCACACAATTTAAAAAGTGATTTTCAATATTCGTGTTTATCCAGACTAAGACTCTTGGCCTGTTTGAAGCAGGAGTAGCACACTTGTGGCCAAAGTGGTATGAGGTCTTCACAAACAGCCAGAGTAGCAGGCCTGAAAGCTGCCGGCCTGCCTTGAGGAGGCGCACCAGAAGCTGGTTTAGCTTCTATTAGAGTTGGCTGGCTTTGTCTTACACCAGGTCAAAATGCACTTTCAAAAAGAGAAAAATAAATACTCTAAGAAATCTCAATTCAAAATGTCTGACAAGAAAGAGGGCAAAAATCATGAAAAAGCCTTTGGCCTGAGCTCAAAAAAGAGGCAAAAGACAGGCAATCCAATAAAAGCAGCAATTCACAAATCACAATTCTTAAATATAATTCTTCATTTAGAAGCAAAAGGTCAGAGGAAAACAGAAGTACAAAGAGGAAAACAATATTCACAATCAGAAACCAACTCCATCAGAGCACATTGAAAATGAACCAAAAAGGTTCCCAGCCTGCCTATATAGCACCAGGGACAGTCCCTTAACAATGATGGACAGGTGGCCCTGCCTCAGGTGGATCCATCCAGAAAATACAAGAAATTTGAGAGAACCAATAAACACACATAGAAACTACATAATAGCTAAATAGAATAAAATTAACAGGACATAGACAAATAAGAAAAAGAACAGAGCAATATTATTAGAAATGATTGGAATGTGTACTCTCTAACCAAATCTATTCCATTCTTCTACAGAATAGACTACTTGATCTTAATCAATCGGACATCAAGAAGGTCCATTCCACCATGGCAGCTTTACTTACTGTTGTCAACACGTTACAGCTGGTTAGAGCTACCAACATGTCAGTTCTCATCCTACTAGATCTCTCCTCTGTCTTCAATATGGTCAATTACATGATCCTCCTTGCCCCCCAATTTCTTCCACAATTCAGGTAGTTTGAGTCCAACCTCTTGGGCAGATGGTACCGTGTATCCTCGCATGGATAGATGTCATGGGTGCTCCAAAGACTGATGCTGGGCACTCTCTTCCTCTCTCTATATACCGCCTCACTAGGCCTTATCATTCAGTTCCATGGATTCTCTTAACAGTGCATTAGTGAGTATAAGCAGCTGTAGCTGTTATTCTCTCAATATGATAACATGGTATCAGCTAGAATCTCTGCATGTCTTACTGGTATTACAACCTGGATGAAAGAACATCATCTCTAACTCAACCTGGCAACGATCAATGTTCTTGTTATTCCAGCTCACCTGTCTGTTCAGGCTGGCTCAGTATCGCAAATATACACCAAGTCAGTAGACAATCTTAGAGTGGTGATCGATGGATCAGCTGTCCTTCAGGGACCATGCTGCTATGGTCTACCAGTCTTTCAGATGCACTCTATACGATGTCTGCAAGATCAGACCATATCTAACAGAATATGCAGCACACCTTCTGGTACAGGTTTTAGTCTTTTTATGCCTGGAATATTACAACTCTCTGCTGGCAGGAGCACCGGCTTGTGTCACCAAGCCACTGCAGAGGATTCAAAATGTAGCAGCATGCCTGGTGTTCAGTTTGTTAAGGCAGGCATATGTCACTCCTCTTTTCGGATCACCACATTGGCTGCCTGCAGTTCACATCCTGGATGCTTGCCTACAGAACAGTCAATGGATCAGCACATATTTCTGTATTCCACTCGTGAAATCCTAAAAATAGTCTAGACCAATCCGGTCTGCTGATGAATGGCAGCTGGTGATGCCACCTGTGCGTGGTATCAAATCTCTGTCCAGAATCTTTTCATGAGGAGCTCCTGCCTGGTGGAATAAGCTGCCAACCTGCATTACAAAGTCTGACTCTCTCAATGTGTTTAAGAAGTGTTTAACAACTCCCTTGTTTAACTTAATTTCTATTGAACTGATGTGACCAAGGAAGTGTAACTCGCTTGTATCTTGCTCAGAGTGTATCACTCATGATGATCAGTTTTGTACCCATGACCTACAACACTTGCTCCCAGGCAGTCTCCCAGACTGATGTTTGCTCAATTATGTTGACCTCTTTTGTAAATCACTTTGGATCTGCTAAATGGGTAAATTTAAATGTACATGACTGAAACCAAAGGACATTAATGAATAAAGAAGACAAATAAAGGTAATTTAAACATAAGCCAGGAGAGGAACCTTGGCCTGACCATAACATGGAGGGTGTCATGGGTAGGGGTCATAACACCAGGATAAGGATTGGCACTCTCTGATAACATCAGCTCTGGAGCAGAGGCCATAGTCGCATTGAAGAGTGATTGAAGTTCAGGCATCATAGGAAGTCCATCCAAGTATTTAAGAATTTTACAAAAAACTCAAATAGTTTGCACACTGTTGACAGCAGGAGAAAACACCCTTTTATAAATATTCCTATTGATTAACCTGTTTAGTCTGAAAAAGGCAATATAATAGAGCAGGAATTTAAAAAAAATAAAAAAAGAACTACAGCATTAAGGGTTATCTGCAATTGGTTTGCACTGAGCCTTGTATAACAATTGAAGTGAATGAGAAAGGGTAGCAAATGGTTTATGGAAATCCTTGGGATGGGTCTCCACTTGCATGGCTTTAACAAATCCCTTGGACTTTGTTTGTCAGCGATTCTTGGATGGGGACAAACTTCACACACCCCTTTAATCCTCCCACCCCAGAGCGACATTCAGCGGAGATCTTCCAAGAGAGGTGGACAACGATCATTGGACGACATCCAGGGGAATGACATGATGATTGTCAAATGTTCTGCGGCAATTATGGGATGTGAAGACAGGCAACAAGCAAAACTGGGACACGAGAAAAAAGGCTTAACATTCACTGGACTAAAGGATTGAAAAAGGTCCAAGAAATGATGGGGCCAAGCTGGCGTCAAAAACATGAAAAAGAATGTGAAATAACCATGGGCCAAAAGTTAAAACAAATTGTCAAAATAACAAAGCAAAATTGTCCTATGATTAATTTATTATCCTTTTATAGGTTACACTAAGAATGCCCTCCATGGATACCAGTCACTTTTTATAACAGCCACACAAAACAACAGACATCATTGGTCAAAAAATGACCAGTAATGAACTTTGTATCTAGCAACAATATAATGAAAACTAGTCAATAAGTGATAGCACTGCATTGTCGCAAACAGAACAATAAATAAAAATCACAATTACAATAATCATAATAATAAAACCTATGGTGGGCTGGCGTCCTGCCCGGGGTTTGTTTCCTGCCTTGCGCCCTGTGTTGGCTGGGATTGGCTCCAGCAGACCCCCGTGACTCTGTGTTAGGATATAGCAGGTTGGGTAATGACTGACTGACTGACTGACAATAATAAAACATAGAAAAATATGTCCAACTGCACTTATGACAGGCATAGCAACTGTAAACCTTAGTGATACTCATCACACTACTGGTTACCTCCATTTTGTTGGTAGGGTCATTGAATTGGATAAAGTTAACCCACCAATTCTTGACATATAGATTTGTTTTGACGCCCAAAGAATACCAAGAAAACATGTTCCAGGTCTTCACGTCTGTCTTTGTCATTTGTCTACTTTTGCAGTAGAAGGTTGTAGAAGAATGACTAATTTTATGACTTTACATTGCTACAATGTTTCCTACTCTGCTACCAATGTATTTTCACCACTATATTCAACATAACCATGCAATTCCAAGCAAAAATGAATAAATGGTTTGCAGTGGTGTAAAATAAACATTTTTGGTACAGGGATGAGCGTAGGCACTTTAAATGGAGGGAACTGAGTCCCTTTTCTCCCTAGTACTGAAGTGAAATTAGCATGAAAAATCCATAACAGATGTGTTTGAGTCTATACATTCCTACTGGCTACTTATGAAGGCAGTGCTGTACTTAATCTGTCACCTTAACTGGTCTATAGTAAACTGACAATATCAGATTCACCAGCAGAAGTTAGCTCCTGGACCTTGGTGGGCCATAAAACAGGATAGAGCACAACTGCAAGAAAACAATTGGAGATCCTGTTTGTGTTGCATGACAGGGAAACAACACAAGAGCTATCAGCTTAGCCATCTTCTGCATGCAGCTCCTATTTATTCTCTCCTCTGAAAGACTCTGTGTGCATTTTTGAATCTTTCCAGGCTTGTCATTCAGGCGTCAAGCTGTGTCCATCTTTAAAACAATCTGTTGGCTGCTTCCAAATGTAATTTGGGTACCTGAAATCAACCAACTCACCCACTATAATTACACAACTTGTGTACTGCAAGTGTAAGGCGATAGCAATTTTGAGAGACAATGGCATCAGAAGAAGCCATGAGAAATCATAGGGGTTGTAACTGAGAAGACAGTGATGATATAGCAAAGTTCAGGACATATAGCCAGAATCGTGGTCAGAGAACAGAGCAGTAAGTCATAAGCCAGAAAGGATAGAGAGATGTCAATTGTAATCAAAGGGGAGAAAAAGCCTGCCAGTCCCTTTGTGATTACTGAGCTCACCAGAATGTTCTTTCTTCTTCATGATATTCCAGACAGTTGATTTCGGTCATCCTAAGGTTATACTGAGGTCTCCAATAGTTTTATTCCTGTTTTTTTCAGCCTCATAAATGCTACTTTGACTTTCATTGGTACAGCTCTTCTCTTTATATTAAAAAATGGCAGCTACGGACTCCAAAGTGTACAAGCGAGCCGAGGTCTCTTATCAGGCGATGAAACCCACCTGAGGAATCGCAAACACCCGTGACACCGATCGTCCAAACATTAAGATTGCCAAGTAGAAAAAGTGTTGCGTGAGTGAAATGTCTGAAAATCACCTTAAATGAAAGTCTGCAATGTGCACTTTAATCTCATGTATGAACTATTTGATTTGTAAGTTCACACAGAAGAGCAGAGGGGCAAATCAATGAAAAATGGGTCTTTGTCCCAAACATTACAGAGAACACTGTATGTGGGAAGGAACAGCACAGCAGAAGGCGATCAAGGAAGAAAACAGAGGTTTCACCTGCAGAATAACCTTTAGGGAGCAACTTTAAAAACCTCAAAAGAAAATATCATTTAAGTGAGCTTTTCATTTTTCAACTACAAAATCAAATACAAAGCTAATTTTGGAGGCAATCTTCCAAAACTGTATACGAAACAAAACAATACCATTTTGCTCATCTCTAGTCCCATGGTGTCCACTATAACCAAGCTTTTGGATAAATCTGAAAACTCTTGCAGTTGTGCTATCAGTGGTTAGGAAAGATATTTGTTGGTCTGTTTTTTGACCCTTCACGTCAGCTTTTCGACGTTCAACTTCTGAACTTCAGTCTTGATTAAGACAGTTTGATTTTCTAATGAGTTTGATGGTTAGAACAACCCCTGCCTATTTTTTTCAGGCAAAGCCTTCTGCCACTTAGTGCTTTTATATCCTGATCAGTCCACAAATAAACTTACTTTAGTGAACACATCTTTAGGACAATTGCGCCCTCTTGTTTACATTCAAGTCATTTCAACAATTATGTTTCGAAAGTTGAATTTCAAAAACAATCAGATCATGGTCACAAAAACTTAAGGTTACTGTGAGTCAGGTTTGTGATGTCAGCAAAGAAAAGATGACGCATGCTTTGATGAAGAATTTTGATAATGTTGTTTAGCACTTCACTGGGTACTTACAAAATTTTTCTTGAATGTAGTGAAGACTGCAAAAACAGACAAACTCTGATGAATATCACAAAAGAATTGAGTCTTTGTTGCCAGTGCATGCCATTGATTAAACCAATGAGAAGCTTCCTTTCTTACTGTACTGGAGTAACCAAACCAGACACATTACCTACCATCAAGATCTCCATCTGTGCAAAGAGTATGAGGCTTTTCTTTCTGGGCGGAGATTGTTTGGCCTAAAACACTTTTTGCTATTTCCTAAAGGTTAACAGCTTTGTACTTGAAAAATAAGAATACTTCTTTAATGGTGTTGGCATACACTTAGTGAAAAAAAACAAGAAGCTGGCTATATTTAAAGATGTTTGTAGTCTGATGTCTTCAACATCATCTTTAACTTCGACATTTTAATTTCAATTGTGTCTGCAAAAAATACAAAATAAATAAAGATAAAACATTAATGCATAAACTTAATGTAATTGTTAATAAAAGCCTTTGAAACTTATTAAATGCTTGTAATTATGCTTCCGTATACCATTGAAACATCTGCCAAAAGGATCTAAAAGCACTGAAGCAGCAAACTTTCTGAAAACCAACACTTGAGTCATTCTCAAAACTTTTGGCCACGACTGTATACTTCTGACAACGTTGATTTTCTCTTTTCTAATAACACACTGTTAAAATGTTTTGTGGACCTGAGCAGATTAATATTCCTGAGACCTTCATCTTTCTTTATTTTCAGATATTGCATCATGGACAGTTTGCTGTTCATGTTTTGTCTCATTTTGTATCTCATTATTGTTTGGCTGCTAATTAAGGAAAAGAAACAATTGTGGGGTCTGAGTCTTCAAGAGCAAGTCAATTACAATGAATTCAAATGAAGTTAATTAGCAGCAAAACAGGTCACTCATTAAGAAAAGGGTTAGCAAGAAAACCTGAAGCCACTGGGGCCCTTCAGGACTGGAGTTTGAGACCCCTGGTGTAATGGGACTTGCTTGCATTGGATTGACTTTTAGGCAAATCCTTTTTGTCCTTTTCCTGCATTTTTATTATTTTTTTTCTTTCCTGATTTTTGTTCATAACTTGCCTAGTTATAAAATTACATTGTTTACATTTTCTCTACAAGTCAGTGCTTAAAGGTTTCTCTCTACCTTGTAAGACATTTTTGGTACATTTTGGGACTTTCATTGCATTTGAAACTTTTAAATTCAATTCTCCCGGCTTTGGGTCTGCTTAGGCCAAAGCCTGAAATAAGTAAAGTGACAAGTCAGACCAAATAATCAAATACAACATAAAATCAAGCTACTCCTCAGTGGAGGCTTACCACCTTGCCCCATCTCTTAAATATCACAAAACAACTCTTTCATTCTCTGCTTACATATCTCTTTTTCTTCCTCTGTTGACTCTGTTTTCTACCACTAGGTTGTTGTGAACTTGCCTGTAACAAACTGCAAAATGGGCGTGGGCCTCAAAGGACCTACTCTTCATCACAGGTTAGCACCAATAGGGTAAGCCTCACCATCTCAAACAACCTAGCCCCAAAACTCAAAAAGGAAGGCCTATGGCCTACACAGACTCATGATCATTAAGGAAATAAAATTTAAATAGTACAGCTTAAATTAGAGAAAAAAAGGTTCTTACTGTGTCTTTCATCTTCAGGATCACACAAGGAAGAATAGCTGCACCACCACAAATACTATCAAAACAGCCCCTGATGATAACGCCATGCCTGTTAGAAAAGCAATTCAGAAACTTATTAACAATATTAGGAAATGAGTACATTAGAGGGTCAGCTTTAGAAATGAGTACATTAGAGGGTCGGCTCGGGTTGGACAGTTGGGAGACAAAGTCAGAGAGGTGAGATTGCATTGATGCTGGGTATATTGGGAGAAGGGTCATAGGGATAGAGCTGCCAGGCAAAAGGACAATAGGAAGGCCTAAGAGAAGGTTTATGGATGCGATGAGAGAGGACATGCTGGTGATTGGTGTAACAGAACAAGATGCAGAGGACAGAAAAATATGGAAGAAGATGACCTGCTGTGGCAACCCCTAATGGGAGCAGCCGAAAGAAGAAGAAGATTAACAATATTAGGAAAATCTAACATGCAGAAATACTTGCACTGTGAGTACTTTCAACTTTCCATAATCTGAAGGTTTATCTTCTGGTGACCTGTGGACTGCACCCTCAAGATCAGCACAATTGGTCTCACATTCTGGCGATACTGATGACTTTGCACTCATTCTTTATAATTATTCATTCATTTTCTGATATAGAATCATGACTTAGGGTTTGAGATTTGACTAAATCCCTTGGACACAATGTACACTTAAGCCGTGGATGAAGTGGCAGTCACTGGATGACAGCTTTAATTATATTGTGTTTAAGATCTAAAGAATTATTTTAAAATTGCAAACTGGAGTTATGAGGTAGAGTTCTTAATAAACAGAACAAGATTGCAGGACCAGAACAGGCACAATATCCACTCTTCTGGGATGCTGAGCTGGCAAAGGGTATTATCAGAATGAGAGAGAGAGAGAAAGAAAGGTATCTAGGAAGACAGGCAACACTGCAAGTGAAAGGAGGCCTTAAGAAGTAAAGACAAGTGCTTGTGCCTCACCCCTTGTCAAGATATAGATATACACATTATACTATATAAATATATATATTGTACTTCTCCTCTGCCTTTGTAGATTTCGAACTGTGTTTTGGGTCATTGTCTTGTTGGAATATCCAACGCCTGCGTAACTTCAACTTTGTGACTGATGCTTGAACATTATCCTGAAGAATTTGTTGATATTGGGTTGAATTCATCCGACCCTCGACTTTAACAAGGGCCCCAGTCCCTGAACTAGCCACACAGCCCCACAGCATGACGGAACCTCCACCTCTTGGAATACGGTGTTCTTCTTCTGCCTTGCAAAGTGCTTTTTGTTCTGACCAAATGACTCAATTTTTGTCTCATCAGTCCAAAGAGCTTTGTTCCAAAATGAATCTGGCTTGTCTAAATGAGCATTTGCATACAACAATCGACTCTGTTTGTGGCGTGAGTGCAGAAAGGGCTTCTTTCTCATCACTCTGCCATACAGATGTTCTTTGTGCAAATTGCACAATGCAAATACACCATCTGCAGCAAGATGTTCTTGCAGGTCTTTGGAGGTGATCTGTGAGTTGTCTGTAACCATTCTCGCAATCCTGCCTCTGCATATGCCACTCCTGTATTTTTCTTGGCCTGCCAGACCTGAGTTGGTTTAACAACAACTGTGCCTGTGGCCTCCCATTTCCTGATTCCATTCCTTACAGTTGGAACTGACAGTTTAAACCTCTGAGATGGCTTTTTGTAGCCTTCCCCTAAACCAGGAGACTCAACAATCTTTGTTTTCAGATCTTTAGAGAGTTGCTTTGAGGATCCCATGCTGTCTGTCACTCTTCAGAGGAGAGTCAAAGGGAAGCACAACTTACAATTGACCATCTTAAATACCTTTTCTCATGATTGGACACACCTGTCTATGAAGTTCAAGGCTTAACAAGCTAATCCAACCAATTTGGTGATGCAAGTAATCAGGATTGAGCAGTTACATGCATTCAAATCAGCAAAATGACAAGGGGACCCACATTTTTGTACAGCCATTTTTTACATTTGATTTAATTTCATACAACTAAATACTGCTTCACTAAAAATCTTTGTTCGGAAAACACCGCAGTACCCCGATGTTCCTAGGAAATGAAAGACATACCACTGTTATCTTTGTGTTGAAAGTAGAGTCAATTATTATGCAGGCCGAGAGGGGTTCCCAAACTTTTTCATATGACTGTATCTACATATACACACAGGGGAAAAAAAACAAAACAAAACCCAAACTGGTATTCTGACATGTTTTCTGAGATAGTAATTTTATTTTGGCTAGCTTTAAACCCAGAAATGAGCTTAAGAAATCCAGTGGAGCTAATACAATAACAAAGATTCCTCTAATAGCCAATTAACATTTAACAGGACTAATTAAGGGTAAACTAAGGGAGATGACCATCAAGACACTGAAGGAATGGCTGCTAAAAATAGGGCTTTGCATTCACATCTGAATAATAAATTATAAATCAGTTGTTTATGGCAGTATTATCCATTATAAACACTAGTAATGTCAGGGCTGTGTTTTACAATCAATTTAACGATAGCTCTCCAAAAAAGGTATTAATTTCAAACAAAAACATTGAAATTTCTAGCTGTGTCCAGACTTTTTTGAATAGAAACATACATGCATTAGTAGACTACTTTAAATTTGTGCTCTTTAATAGCACTTTACAATATAATGTAGTTAAATAAGCGACTCAATAGCTTTTATAGTCAACTTATTCTACTGTAGTTTAAGGGACGTAAAAATGGCATTGTTTGACGTGCTGCTCTTAGTTATTGGGTGTTGAGGGTCTGTGACTAATTGTAGTTCAAATCTGTTAAAAGTAATATTTTTGAAAGACGCACCAGATGGAGAGTTAAAACCTCTGTTGAAATCTCAAGGTAAAATCGTTGGCAGGGCTGGTCTGAAGCTTTATTGTGTAAGAGAAAGATTCGGGCATTGTAATGTGCCAACAACAAATTTGTGAGGTTGCTTTTAGTGAATTGTAAATACTGAGGACGTATTTGTTCACTTGATGCTTATATAATTTCTTTTGTCTTACATTAATTTCTAGATGAGTGTCTTTTTTCCTTTATTTTATGGTCCTTTTACCTCAAGCAGCAAGAGCAGCCACTAGCATGCACACCTTGCCCAGTATCTGACTAACTTGTATTTGGAGATCTGTTTTTCAGTAACAGCTGTCAAATTTGTAAAAGAGGAAAATAAACAAAATATACATGTTGATGTGACCTCTCTCAAGTTAAATTCAAAACATTAAACTAATTCACAATTGAAATAACACAGAATGATTCTCTGTGTTAAGATAGAAGAGTTTGCAAAGTTGTCAATGCTTTTCAAAGGTGAAATTTCAAAGATCTGTGCAGTGTGCTGTATTCGGGATATCTAAAGAAAAATGTAACTGTCCGAGACAAATATACTTGAAGATAAAGAGTGTGAAATGTCAACAAAATTAGCCCACTGGTAGCCAAGTGATTTCAAATGTAAGGATGGATGGGTGGACAGACAAACAGACATGGCAACCACAGTAGGTGCTTTTCACTTTATACACAAACACGGCTAAAAGTGGCAGACATTTTAAAAGTGAGTTTCTACAGAAGCTTCATATTAAAAGGTGCCACCGCCTGTTTATCATTCTTATGAATACTTCCAAATGTGTATTGCTATACAACTTTAAACAGGTTTATAAATCTGCAATTACCCAGCACTAAAGACCACGAGAAAAGTAAATACAATATTCTTTACTTCTTTTCTGTCTGTTTTTGGCCTGTATTGCTTTTTGTCACCCAAATAAACCGGGATCCATTTGTAGAAAGTAAAATTCAAGGTATTTCACAAACTGATTACACTTCGTACATCTGACTTCCTTCAGGACAAGCAGCTGTTGATATGTACCATATGTGAGGATCTTACCTTGAGCTGTGACCGAAATGATTTCATTGAGTGCCTTGTGAACTCCTTTAAAATCCGCCTCACAGAAAATCTCCTTCTCCTCTTTCTTTGTAATATTCATCATGAAAACTGCTTTTGTTGAACATGCTACTACTTTGCTGCATGATGATTTACTTATTATTCCCACATTGTCCTGTAGACTCACGTTGACATTGCTGAAGGTGCAGCCCTCCACCTCGCAGGTAAAGTTCTGTTTCACGCCCGATGTGACAGTTTTGGGCGAAACAGTCAAGTATGGCTTTGTGAGAAGAGAAGGTGTGAAAGATGTGAGCATGATTAGACCTCAGCTAACCCCGTGTAAAATACTGGAATGCACCATCTACCATCAACCTGTTTTTACTTTATAAAGCACAATTTGCTAACAATTGCTTCCACTAAATACCATAATGACTGGAGCACATAGCATCATTGCAAATGAAGCTCCAATTCTTGCCTTTCTAAAGATCATCAATTTAATTTAATTTATGCTAATGAGCTTATTCAATTTATATTATGAACTTACGTTAATGAAACATTTACTAATTGATGATCTTTATAGTTGGAACCAGTGCTACATTGGACACCTACTTATTAAAACGCACACTCACTCAAATCCCTCATTCATTCATCCTGGGTAAATTTGGAGCCGTGTGTGGGATATTTGAAAATCCACCAGGATTAAACTCACATGGACAACACACAGGATGTACAGTGCATCCGGAAAGTATTCACAGCGCATCACGTTTTCCACATTTTGTTATGTTACAGCCTTATTCCAAAATGCATTAAATTCATTTTTTTCCTCAGAATTTTACACACAACACCCCATAATGACAATGTGAAAAAAGTTTACTTGAGATTTTTGCAAATTTACTAAAAATAAAAAAATTGAGACAGCACATGTACATAAGTATTCACAGCCTTTGCCATGAAGCTCAAAATTGAGCTCAGGTGTATCCTGTTTCCCCTGATCATCCTTGAGATGTTTCTGCAGCTTCATTGGAGCCCACCTGTGGTAAATTCAGTTGATTGGACATGATTTGGAAAGGCACACACCTGTCTATAGAAGGTCCCACAGCTGACAGTTCATGTCAGAGCACAAACCAAGTATGAAGTCAAAGGAATTGTCTGTAGACCTCCAAGACAGGATTGTCGAGAGGCACAAATCTGGGGAAGGTTACAGAAAAATTTCTGCTGCTTTGAAGGTCCCAATGAGCACAGTGGCCTCCATCATCCGTAAGTGGAAGAAGTTCGAAACCACCAGGACTCTTCCTAGAGCTGGCCGGCCATCTAAACTGAGCGATCGGGGGAGAAGGGCCTTAGTCAGGGAGGTGACCGAGAACCCGATGGTCACTCTGTCAGAGCTCCAGAGGTCCTCTGTGGAGAGAGGAGAACCTTCCAGAAGGACAACCATCTCTGCAGCAATCCACTAATCAGGCCTGTATGGTAGAGTGGCCAGATGGAAGCCACTCCTTAGTAAAAGGCACATGGCAGCCCGCCTGGAGTTTGCCAAAAGGCACCTGAAGGACTCTCAGACCATGAGAAACAAAATTCTCTGGTCTGATGAGACAAAGATTGAACTCTTTGGTGTGAATGCCAAGCGTCACGTTTGGAGGAAACCAGGCACCGCTCATCACCAGGCCAATACCATCCCTACAGTGAAGCATGGTGGTGGCAGCATCATGCTGTGGAGATGTTTTTCAGTGGTAGGAACTGGGAGACTAGTCAGGAAGGATAGATCGATAGATAGATACTTTATTAATCCCAAGGGGAAATCCACATAATCCAGCAGCAGTATACTGATACAAAAAAAAAAAAAAAATTAAAGAGTAATAAAAATGCATGTAAAAACAGGCAATAACTTTGAATAATGTTAGCATTATTATTATAAGAAGGAAAGATGACTGCAGCAATGTACAGAGACATCCTGGATGAAAACCTGCTCCAGAGCGCTCTTGACCTCAGACTGGGCCGACGGTTCATCTTTCAGCAGGACAACGACCCTAAGCACACAGCCAAGATATCAAAGGAGTGGCTTCAGGACAACTCTGTGAATGTCCTTGAGTGGCCCAGCCAGAGCCCAGACTTGAATCCGATTGAACATCTCTGGAGAGATTCTAAAATGGCTGTGCACTGACACTTCCCATTCAACCTGATGGAGCTTGAGAGGTGCTGCAAAGAGGAATGGGCGAAACTGGCCAAGGATAGGTGTGCCAAGCTTGTGGCATCATATTCAAAAAGACTTGAGGCTGGAATTGCTGCCAAATGTGCATCGACAAAGTATTGAGCAAAGGCTGTGAATACTTATGGACATGTGATTTCTCAGTTTTTTATTTTTAATAAATTTGCAAAAACCTCAAACTTTTTTCATGTTGTCATTATGGGGTGTTGTGCGTAGAATTCTGAGGAAACAAATGAATTTAATCCATTTTGGAATAAGGCTGTAATATAACAAAATGTGGAAAAAGTGATGCGCTGTGAATACTTTCCGGATGCACTGTAACATAAAATAATCATTTCATCATTATTTCTGTCACTTTGACATAATTGCCTTAGATGTCATATTAACATAATTAAGTCGTGTAAAAAAACATTTTTTGTGGAAAGAAAATTCAAAGACTTTTAAGAAATGCATTCCCCCCCCCCGAAGTGTCGTAGGTTGTGTGGTTGTGAAAGCTGATCTATGAGCATTTCTTGTTGATACAGTGGCAAATTGTTTTCCCATCCTAAACCAGAAGAACATCCTTTTCTTTCTCCCACAATATAATTAGTGATAAGAAGGAAGCATATAATCACCCAAAATAAATAAAGTTTTCTATATTCTTTGCTATGCTTCCGGAAGCAGCGGCGAGTGCCCTTGAAGAACTCCGAGTCCTCCCTTTTGTCCCAAAAAATGTATACATACTTAGATAAATCTTAATAAACGTTTAATTTAAAATCATTCAAAGTTTTATAAGGCAAAGTAAAGAAGAAGAATGTGCAATCATTTAAGTTATCACTAGTGTTAGAACCGCTAACCGTCAGTCAGTCCATCATTCTCCAACCCGCTATATCATAACTAAAGGTTCACGGGGGGTCTGCTGGAGCCAATCCCAGCCAACACAGGGCCCAAGGCAGGAAACAAACCCCGGGCAGGGTGCCAGCCAACCGCTGGGCGTGCACATACACACACCAGGGACAATTTAGGATCGCCAATGCACCTAACCTGCATGTCTTTGGACTGTGGGAGGAAACCACACGTGCTGCCCCACCGCTAACTGTTCTGTTGATACTTTATAATCAATCAAAGTGTATATACATTTTTGGAACACCCTAAATATAATTTAAAAAATAAACAGAGGGAAAAAAAGCTTGCAAATAAGTTCACAATTTGTTTCAGTGACTTTATTATTTAGGCTTCGGAAGACTTACCCACTGAGACCAAACCACAGCTCAACTTTTTGCTGGTCCCAAGCACAGATAAATAGAGAGGGTAAATGTCAGGATGGGCATCCAGCTGTAAAACGTTTGCTAAAACCTTAATGATTGGAATCAATGAAATCAGCTTCTGAAAATGCCAGGACGTATCCCGTGGCGAGGGGGCTCGCCGGACCCCTATGAGAGGTGAGCCAGGGCTTCTGGGCTAAGGGCGGGATACACTTGACAAGTTAGTCCAGAAGAAGACGGGGAGGATAAAGAAAATGATAAGTTAAAGGTAAAAGTGGGGATACTGAATGCTGGGACAATGACTGGGAAAGGAAGACAGGTGCAGGTTTGATGGAAAGGAGGAAAATGACAATGTTGTGTGTGCAGGAAATGAGATGGAAGGGGAATAAGGCAAGGAAACTGGGGGAAGGCTTTACATTTGTGTACACTGGAGCAAATGAGCAAGAGAGGACTGGTGCAGGTATTAACAGTATCCACAGAACTAACAGATAGTATTGTCCATGTGAATACAGCGATGAGTGTAAATGTGGGTCTTGCTGAGACAGAAGAGAGAGAAACGGATGAAAAAAATGGGCTACCCACATGTTTAAGTCGAGGCTAAGATAGGTCCTTAAATGAAGTCTTTCTCAAAACCTGTCCCATCTCATTATGTAATGTATATAATGTACAGCTGTTAAATGCTTCTTAAACGGGCTTTCTTTTGAGATGACCACATCCACAGGCAGCGGTCACCAAACAGAATGTATTAAATCATTAAGAAATTCTAAGATTCACATGATCTTATAAATTCTAAGATTTATATTGAAATATTTTTATGATGAATGCAATAGATCATATATTTGTATACATAAAGTGTTAACGTTTGTTTTAATAAATTATACTGTTAATAATTAGAAAATTATGATTTAGTATTTTTATATTCTTTACAGATTTTGAAGAACCCATGTTTTAAGGTTGTAGCTCCCTTTGCTTTCACGGATATGTTTTATGTGTTGCAATTGGTTGTGAGGAGAAGCGAGAAGAAAGAAAAGGACAGGGCAGGAGCTGGGTTTGGACAGGCTGTAATAAAGAAAGTTGACCCAGAAAAACATACATTGAATCATGTGTTTGTGTCTTCAATCAGCAGCTCATAAACTTGGCCAACACTTACAAATTATTCAAATGAAATTAGTATAGGGTTGCCAGATGTCCCATATTTGATCATTTTGTCTCCTGTCCCGTACTGACCTTTCAGGGACACCCAAATGTCCCGTATTTAGTTCATTTTCAAATTTCGTAATAAAAATATATACAGTGGAACCTCAGTATACGTCCTTAATCCGTTCCAGACCCTTTGACTTATACCAAACAGGACGTATACCAAACAAATTTTTCCCATAAGAAATAATGGGAAAATGATTAATCCGTTCCCATTAAAAAAAAAAATCCTATTGCTATTGGCATATTATACATTGATGGGGTTGTACACTGCTTAATACTAAAATACATAAATACAAAAGCAATTAGATGAAAAAAATGAAAATTTTACCTCACTTTACTTTTTAATAACATCTTTGGTTTTCACAATCGTAGATACCGTCGTTCTCGGTAAACGGTATGCAACAGCCATGTCCCGGATACGCATGCCACCTTCATACTTTTCAACAATCAATTCAAATTTACATGAAAAAAACACAAAATCACGTTGTGACGATGCAGGTTTGCTGTATGCTCCCATCTGCTGCCGGGGAGCCCTTGAATCCTACACCGTCGGTAATGTGCCTCATCGGTAAAGCAAGGGGATGGTGAAAAAGTGCAAAGTGCTTTTATTAAAACAATTAACAAAACAAGATGTTCAAATTAAAGTGCAGTCTCCAAAGTTCCAATAAATAATCCATAAAATCAGAAGTGAAAAGTGGAGGTTAAAAAACAATAGAAAAAAGTATTCTTAAAAACAACGAAGTTAAAAAAGAGCAGGAAGTATTCTTTAAAAATAAAAAATAAAAAAAAACAAGAAGAAGCCCGGTGCCTTTTTACCTGGCGGCCCCCCTGCTTCTTTCTTTTTACTCCCCTTCAAGCCGACTCGCGCTTCTCTTTATCAAGATAAGCAGCCCCAGGAACAATCATGAATGCGGACGGTCCCTCACAAGTGCACTTTGGTGAGAAACGCCCACATCGCTAATCGCCCTGACAACCTTCAGCCACATCACCACACCCCCTCACCAAGCTGCAAGCGCGGTGATTATTTATTTTAAAGCTGGACTTTGACAGGAGCTGTGGACCCGCTATACCACACACGTGAAAGTTCACAGAGAGTTATAGCGCGGGTTGTTCACTGAATGCTAGCAACTGCCGCAATAACGCTGGTGGGCAGTCGTGGCTTTGTCTCGAGAGAGGTAAGCAAGGTTAGCACGCGAGTCGTATTCCAAGCAAAATTTTTTGTGTCCAAACAGGACGTATACCAAGTTGGACTTATTCCAAAGCAGACGTATACCAAGGTACCACTGTATTTTTACTACCTTCTTACGGTACTTAGTTGTAACTTTATGAGTAATCATACTTTCTTTCATATTCTCTTGATGAAAATAACCCAAATGTAACGAGGAAACTCGTGTTTGCTGCTTGTTGGCAGCTTGTTCAGTTGCTCTGGCTGGCTGAGGACGGTGACACTCTTACCTATCAAACAGCAGCCGGACAGCAACACAAGTCAGCACAGCAGCAAACACGTAGAGTCTGGAAAACCAGGCTACTGTGTATGGTGAATGTGTTGCCGCCGTCTTCGTGTGGATTTCCTATAATAATACAATATGAGGGACATTCAAAAAGTTTCTGCACTTTTATATTTTCGCTGGAAACGGTGATGGCGGGAGGAGGAGTAATTGGGCATTTAAGAGCTTTATGACGCTGGAAAAACTGTATCACAAAAACCGTTTTTGTGCAAGTACAAAAAGGCAGCTACATCTCCATGCGTTTCTCAAAATCCTTCTAACAGTTGGAACACAAACTCCATGCAGGGAGGACCCACTGCCTAATGTACTTTAATTAAAATAAAAAGAGATCATCTTACCTTATGTCCTCCGCACACCACTTTACAGCCCTTAACAGTCGAGTGGTTGGTTCCTGGTGTCATTCTTCAGAGCAAATGATGCCACATAACTATCATGATGTGTATGGAGTTATATTTAAAAAAAAAAAAGAATAAAACAAATAAATAAATAAACACACAAAATAATACAAGTACTATGAAATGCAGCAGTAAATACATACAAACAACTCAAAATGTATGTATAGATAATTAAATGTTTCACAAAATCTGTTTTTTGTTAGTTATTTCTTTATTATTGATCTATTTCAGTGACACACACACACACAATGTGAGTAAGCCCTGAAATGAAAACTGTCACCATCAGAGTTGAGAGGAGGCCTGTAGCAAGTGCCATGTTTTGATTGGGGACTCACAAATGGAAATCTTTGGTCATCACAAACCACATTTACGGCAGACACTTTTCAAGTTCATCATCAGGAGTATGCACCTAAATTTCTTGAATTAATGTAGCTGTTTCACAAAGTGATTCTGGCCAATTTTTTCTGACATGTACAGTTACAGTACAGCATGTGCATACGCCACAGGATTCCCAAGTCAAGCAAAGCACATACGTTCACTCAGAGAAACACTACTTGCTAGAACCCGCACCCCTTTTGCACTTTAAAACATTGCTACACCAGGAACACTTAGCAAATTGTAATGACAGGTTAATAAAGTTAGAACCTTCATCCAGCAACTGGAAGTAAGGAATTATTATTAATGACTCCAATCTGCCATTATCCAAAATAAGAAGGTAAAACACTTTGCACAGTCATGTAAAACAACCGTCCAATGTACTCCCACACCTCACTAGTCACTTTGCTCCGCTTTCTTTCAACAGTGTATTGCATTTATTAGGTTCAGGACACGAGATTTTGACATTGTTCAATGTAAAGCAGTGTTTAGGCTGGAATCACAGTTTAATGAAGACATTTTATTATAAAAAGCAAACATATACATTAAAAAAAAAAGTTATCAAAACTACAAAAAGCAGCAAATCCCCCTGAGCCTTTCATCAATTGAAATGCACAACATAAACTAAGAAAAACGTATAGTTTATAGACACCCTCGAGTCCCGACACCCAACCACAGCCCACCTAACGCTTTCAGGCCCAGGGATGCAGCAGATTTATATATATATATATAAAAAAAAAAAAAAAAGAGCAGCCATATAAGAGCAGTAAGTATTTTGTTACCAAAAGATAGTTCCTGTTTGTATCTAAACAGCATTTTGTACAGTTTGAATGATGCACACATGCAAAAAAGGCAAATGATTTACAGTTTTGCAATAAATCCCTTGGCCGGCAGCAATGCCATCCCATCAAAGAATTTTCTGCTGATGTGTGCATGTCAACTGCAGGCAAACGTCCACATCATATACAGTTTTGGCTGTTTCAGTGCGGAAGCGATATTTTGGTAAATGATTTGAAAACTTTAGTCTGGATGGAGATCATTTTCATTTAAATCATCAATGTAGTGCTGTGTAAGACACCTGGGGTCAATAGGGTGATTGGGGTCTTATCCCTCCACTATCAAAAACATATACAAACAATTACCATATTTGCCTGAAGAAAGAGAAAACCTGAAAATCTTAACAGAAGAAAACTAACAAAATTAGAACAAAATTCAAACTTAGAAAAAAAATGGCAGAAGCAAAATACAAAAGATATATAAAAAAAGCATCACCAACAAAACATAACATGCTCATTTAGATTTCAGCAGCTACCCCGCCACTAAAAAAAAAAAAACTTTAGTACATTATCCATGATTGTGAAATTACATAAGAAATTGATTTTAATATGAAATCCGGAAAACGGTACGAAACTCTGCTGTTTCTCTTATTGCTAGCGACGATGCAGTAAGTAACAATATCCACAATCAGTGGTTTTAAAAGGTACATAGAGAACACTAACACACACCTGACAAGACCTGAATAGAGATATCAAAACTAAGCTTCTCAAAAATGAAACTTTCTTTTTTATTTTTTTTCTTTTAACTCTGGGGCTGTGCCCCCTGCTCACTTCGCTCTCCAGTCCCCGGGGATGGGTGTTGGGCTCCCGCTATCCTGCTGCTGAGCCGCCCGTTAAAGTGATTGTATTTACAGAGATGGTATATAAAAGAGTATGCGGGGCGAGGGAGGAAGACGGTTTGGTCCTTAATTTTTAGAGATCAGTGACTTGAGTATTTCACTACAACTGTCTATTTTAAATCCATCCCACCCATCCATCCATCCATTATCCAACCCACTACAGTATATCCTAACTACAAGGTCAAGGGGGTCTGCTGGAGACTATCCCAGCCAACACAGGGAGCAAGGCAGGAAACAAACCCCGGGTAGGGAGGTCTATTTTAAATACCAATGAATAATAAAACGTAGTACAAAAAGTAAAAGTAGCAGTAAAAAGTAAAATGTAATAAACAGTAAACAAAAAATTTAATGACACTAGCACCTCATCAAAAACAATATTATGAATTACTTTTTCCTCTCACTTACATTCTATAAACGTTACTTTTTTGTATTTCTGTTCATATATCATTCGAGACATTTTTCTCTTTTTCATTTACTGGACAATTCTCTTTGTCCTTGATTTTTATTATGTGCAGCTCTTTTTTGTTCATTTTCTGTTTTTGACGTTCTTTATCAGCTCTTGCCACTCTTTTTTATCACAATGTAAAATTCACCATTCTTGATCATTTGCTTTTCTGCCTTGCCATTATAACCGCACTGAATAGCGTGTTAGCAGCACTGAGAGTGTCATGGGGTGGGTACGGAGAGAGGATGTGTGCGCAGCAGAAGCAATGATTGGGTGAGTGGCGTGGAGGGGAGTGGTCAAGGCTGAATAATGTAGACACGGCAGAAAAACTTTTTTTTAACATGATAGAGAGAATATAGTGTAAAAATAACAGTGTAAATTAAGATAATGGTATTCATGATGATGGTATGGCTTCCATATGATTAATTAATGCCATAGGGCACTCCTGTGTTGTTTTATGTAATAGCAATCTGATTTCTTTCAAGCAGCATATTTAATACACAAAAATAATTAAGTAATAGTAAACGACATAAATAATAAAATTAACGAAATACTGCACTCAAAATGATAATTTTACGTTGATTACCACATGTTATTTGTAGTGGTGGCCAAGAAAAATGTTTGATCTCATCTTTTAGTGGAGAAAGCACATTTTTAAATTTAATACTTAAATTGAATGGTCCCAGTAATGATCAGTTCTGGATAACGGCAAATAATGTGAACAACATCCATGTAAAGAAGAACAAAACTTCTCATGTAAATCATGTTGCATAAACCACATGTTAATTATCTGTATTGTCAAAAGTGAAAAATGTGTGCATTTATTTCTAAAATAGTACGAATACTTACTTCCAGAAAACTCGGCGTTGAACATAAACAAGAAAGACATCACTCCCATATTTCTGTGTGTTTCAATTGAAGACAGAATGTTTGATCAGTGAATAAAGGGAAAGAATGAGGGGGAGAGGTGGATCTTCAATTGAAACGCACAGAATATGAGAGTGACATTTCTTGTGAGAATTTTTGTTCTTTTATTGACATTTTCCACATTGTCTGCCATTGTCCATTGGGTTTAATTGAATCTGAAACTTCAATATGTCCTTTCTCCACTAAAATACTGCATGGGGCAAAATATAAAAAATATTTTTGTGCAGAGTATTTCTGTAAAGCATCTTATATCAAAAGTAATGACTTATCCTTAAAATGTTGACATCAGTTACTCAGCTATTTAAGAACTTAACAAAAAGCAATAAGGAAAATGGTGTAAAAATCAAACAGGAGGTCTAGAGATGCAGTGGCCAAGTCCTTGTGCTCTTAGTGCAATGAAGAGAGAAACACATCACAAAAGTACTGCATTTTGAAAGAAGCTATTGATAAATAATTTACAGAGGCCAAATATTGCTTTTATGGGATTACATTTTAGGAAAAAATAATGTAGCCTAAAAAGTGAACATGTGGGGGAAAATGTCATGATCTGGAGTTCTTATATATAAACTTCTACGTGTGGAAGTGTGTGTCTGTCTGTCCAGCCCGGAAGTGTGAGGCTAAAGCATAAAGCTCAAAGAGCCAGTAAGGCGGCCCCAAGTTAATGAGTCGGAAGAACAAAGAAGTGCGAGGCTACAGCATGAAGTTGAAAGAAAGCGACTCCATCGCCAAAGTGAAACTGCCGAGGAAAGACAAACTCTCTTAGCTGCTAATACACAAGCAAGGTGACCACATCAGCAAAACGAAACCTTCAAGGAGAGAGAAACTCTCTTAGCTGCTGATACACAAGTGAGGTGAGCACATCGGCAAAACGAAACCTGTAAGGCGAGAGAAACTCTCTTAGCCGTTAATACACAAATGAGGCGAGCACATCGGTAAAACGAAACCTCTAAGAAGAGAGAAACTCTCTTAGCCGCTAATAGGCAAGTGAGGCGAGCACATCGGCAAAATGAAACCACTAAGGAGAGATAAACTCTCTTAGCCACTAACAGACAAATGAGTCTAGCACATTGGTAAAACGAAACCACTAAGGAGAGAGAAACTCGCTTAGCCGCTAATACACAAGTGAGGTGAGCACATCGGCAAAACGAAACCTCTACGGTGAGAGAAACTCTCTTAGCCGCTAATAGGAAAGTGAGGCGAGCACATCGGCAAAATAAAACCTTCAAGGAGAGAGATACTCTCTTAGTCGCTGATAGACAAGGGGGGCAAGCACGTCCGCAAAACAAAACCGCCGACTGCATTTAAATTTTTTTCAGATGATTTCAATAGTTTCTAGGAGCCCGGGCTTTTTATGGCACGGGCTTACATAGCTAGTTGTTTTATAATTTTTCACCCCTACAAATAATGAAGATATTGCTCTGGCAGTTTGAGGTCAAGGAAATAAAGAGATTTATTAATTTTTTATTATTTAGAATAGTTTTGAAGACATTACTTTTCCAAGTTGTCTTTCCATGGCTCCATTTTCTTTTATTATGTTTGTATGTGTGATGAAGGGCTGTCAACCTGTTGCCATGAAGGATGATCAGGAGTGTGCAATGAGCGACATCTTTACTGTGACGTTTTGAAGGTCTGTGTTATACACTTGTTAACTGTTCCAGTTTGAGTATAAATTAAAACAAATTTAAAAAAAAAAAATTTAAAAACCCTCTATTATTGTTTATTTAGCTCTGGTTCCAAATGATTTTTCTGTCTGTATTTTGGCTTAGGCTATGTGAAATTTTATATTTATCGACTGTCTTGCTACATTTCTCATTATATGATTTTGTCTCATGTTTTGGCCTTTGTTTATTTAATTCATGCCCTTCTATTTACAACCTTCTTATCATTAAAATCAAAAACCATCTTTCTGATTCCATCTTACTATGAACTACTGTCTCACTGTTTGATTTTCATGATGGATTAGATGGGGTATGAAAACAAAAACTGAGGTGGAAAAGGCGCAATTTGATAAAGAGACACAGTGTACAATGTCCTTCTATAGCCTGAGAAGGGTTATTGAGATTATAGCGACTTAGGAAGGCTGGTATTCAGGAAGGGACAGTAGTGAGATTGTATCTGAATTATCACAAAAAGTCAGTAAATACCGATGATGGGAATACTTAATCACAGTGTACAGCAAAATTGAGTGTTTTAAAAGCACTACAGTTCTGTGAGTTTATTTGTTAGTGTTTAGTGCATTCCCTTCAAATCCTAAATCGACTATTCACTGGTATACATTAAAAAAAAGTTTAGATTATTTCATGTAATTTTTAGATATTTTTAGATGGTGAATTAAAAAATAAAAACACTTTTCTCTATTACGTAACATTTTTTTCACAAAACACATAAGTGGGGCAGCAGGGCCAAGTATTAACATTGGGCTGAAAAGGAGTAGCCGGCTAGAAAGACATACAGTCCGGTGCCGAAAACATCAGGCCTCAATTGGTGGATCCAAATAAAGGGCTGCTACCCCCGTTTTTTTTTTGTTTTTTTTTTACTAAACTTGGTTTAATGAAGCAGTTTATCCAAGCCCTACCAAAATATGGAGCCTGTTTTATGGATTTGTGCGGAAAGGTTCCAGATTTGCATGATGCTAAATTGAAAGAAAATCAATTTGTAATGCAGAATTTGATGGTGTGATGAATGACCTGGAACAAGAGGCTTGGGTAAAACTTCAAGATTTCAGACTACTTATAAAGATCCAAATTATAAAGAAAAAGTATTTGTTAAAGAATTGGGTTGCAACTTGAGCACCTTTTGGATTCAGATTTGTAATTTTTCCTCTTACAATCTTTTAGCAGTGAATGAAGAGAAGGGTGAAAGACTCTAACAGAATATCAAGGGCATGGAAAGAGGCTACCAGGGATATTGGGATGTTGTTATAATGGTGGGCTACTATTGGATGACTCATAGGGACGCACCACAAAATGTGGGAAAACAACAGGCCACGAAACAAAGAAAACGTGACAAAAACTAGAAAAGTTAAATTAAGTAAATGAATGTGTTGTTGTTTTCTTTACATAGGTTTATACATATTAGATTGAATGAATATTTTCATGTTAAATTGATTTAGAACAATATTGTATATATGAATAAGTTGAGTAACTGGTTAAATTTGAATAAAATTTATTTTCAATGTGGTGCTTAAATGTGAAGTGATGGAAACATTCTAATTATATTTTTTTAATTTTGTTCACGAATGCTAACAGAATAACTATTTCCAGTTAAAACAGTTTTGTATGACTTTAATATAGCAGACCTGTGTTATAGCTGCCTAACTGTCTAATAATGGGACTTACTACCTTCATCCTGATGCCGTCTGTGAAGAATAAAAAACAAATCTCCTTTTCTATTTTTGAAATTTTCATTACGAAGCCAATTAGACTTGAAGTTTTTAGGTTTTTACTTAAAACAACTAAAGGTCTGTTTATGAACATCCGCATGCTCACAATAGTCCAGGTGATAAAAATCTCATCTTTAGTCATGACATGTAGAAGTGACCGCAATCCTCCAGATTTTAGTATTTGTGTGGCTCTGTTGTATGCCTGTGCGCATCCAATAAGTAAAAATTGTTGAAAGATAACGTGTACACACGTAAATCCTCAAAATGTCCATTTCCCAAAATGCCATGGCAGTGAACCGCATGATCGTGAAATATGTCGTCCAGTTTTCTGTCCTTTGAGGCCTTTCCTTTTGCTTCATCCTGGTTTCTGATGCTGTGGTTGGCAAGCCCTGGATTGAAACACATAGGAAATGATGACATTCATATATCAGAAATATCGTGTATTCCTACAAGGTGCTCTTTTACAGTGATACGAATAGGAGACTCAAAATTTGAAAAGAAAAATACAGTAAATCTTATTTTAACTTAAAAACAGGGTCATTTATCATACTCACAATGCTGAGATGTGCTGCAGTTTTGCATGGCGCTTTATACAGCGATATTAAAAAGAGCCTTGAAATTTGCCAATAAAAAATCTTTTTTTGACATAAAGACAGACGAGATTATCATGTTCATGTCCTTAAGATGCATTATAGCCTAGTAAATGGCTTTTTTCAGTGACTCAAAGACTAGATCAATCATTCATAAAGAAATTAAATCTTAATTTGATTAAACATATAACAGATTATTATGCTTACATCCCTGCTACTCTCTCTGAAGTTCTGTACACAGCTGCTCAGATGTGACGCTTTACATTTACAGCCTTATTTTCATGGCCCATTTAACGGCCAGCTTCATTATAAAATTCTTTTGAAAACAAGTTAAGGCTGCATCACAAGGACAGGAAGGCGGTACAAATGTGAAAAGGATCTTACCCAGAATCAAAAAAAAGAAGGAAACAAAGCAAAAAACAGATACAATTCTTAAAAAGTAACATAACATAAAAAGTAGTGAACAAGGGGAGAACCAAATTTGTCTGAACCAAATTTCACAAAATTTTGCAAGTGCCTAACCATTGGTTCAACATAAAATATAAGGTATATATGTTATAGGAAGAGGGGCTATAATGGGTGGGACGGAATGCAAAAAACGGCACTGATATAAGGAGTACAATTCCCATGAGGCAGTGCGAGCGCTCTGGTGATGAGGAGATCATCATCAGCACACACAAAGTTTTGTAGCAGTCAAAGCAGATGGCATGTGCTGCATTTTCTTCTCATTTAATTTGCCTTTTTCTCAAAGTGTTACGATGTTTGTCTAAGAGTATGTCTTTTTGTCTCATATGTTGTGTTAAGTTATGTCAAATTTCCAAAGGACATTTTTCCAAACTGGCTACTTTAACTTGTACTCGAATATCAGATAAATTGTTCATAAACACGTTAAATCTTATTTTGATTAAACATATAACACATATATTATCACATTTACATCCATGAGACAAGCTACACTCCATAAAGGTGCTGTATACAGCTGCTAGGATACTAGATTTTATGTTTATAACCTAATATTATTTTAATGGGTAATTTCATGGCCAGCTTCATTACAAAATCCTTTGCAAACATAATAAAGTAGCAGCACAAGAACAAGAAGGGGGAACTAATGTGGCAAGTATCTTACCCTGTATCAAAATAAATGAAAATGGATGCATTTATTAAAAGCAACAAAAGGAGTGAATAAAAGAAGAAAACAAATAGACAAAACAATAAGGCTACAGTCTCTCTGGATATAACTGTAAAGGCTGTTGACAACTGACTGTCAAGAGGGCTGACTTGTCACCTTCATACCCTAAAACAGTGGCAAGGCAGGTACTCGTTTCCTTGTGTTGCACTTTTTCCGCTCTCTCTCTATACAATGGCTTCTCGTACTCGCACCAGGTGAGTCCTTACCTGACTCTTGAGTCATTCAGTTCACTTACATGTATTTTCATAACCCCGGTACTCACAGAAACCCAGTTTCTAAAAAGCCATGTAAATCCTTATTTCGATTAGAGAAACTGGGATTTTGGTGTCTCAGAAGCCAGATTAACATACATAGATTTCTCCCCAAGTAACCCCCTGGTAGGTGGCTGTGTAAAGCCTTAACCGAGTTACACTTTAGGATTTTGTTGTGTGTGTAAGTCTGTGCATGTCTTTGCTTCGCACACAGCAGCCATAGGTAGAAAATGGTGCGAGTGTCTTCAGGGATAAAATGTCCTGAGGCCAATGCTCTGTCAATTATTATTCCTGCTCCTGGTTGAAATAATCAGTCCCGATATTTCAAAAATCGCTACATTTATGTTGATGAGCTGAACGTACAGTGGTAAGCTCGGCAGCATAATCTCGGGAGCAGTAGGGTAATGCATTAAAACTAACATGTGCTTAGTCAGATTACTTTTTCAAGTAAATAGTAACCTAACGCAATACTAATTTTACTGAGATAAAAATCATCTATGCTAGTATTATGCCAGTCCTGTTGGGTGCAAGGCAAGAAGCAAACATACGGGTACGCAGCTCCTTTGCAGGGCTCGATCACACAACCATGTGGTAAAGAGTGAACTTTGTGCAATACGGTAACAGAAACTATTAAATAAAGTCAGTTTAGTTTGTCCCACACGTGTGCATAGGAGGAAGCTGAATGGGCCAAATGAAGGTAATTCCACGCCAGGCCAGGGGGTGACAGGGTGCACTAAATCTTCCTCTGTTGTTTCTGCAGACTAAATATGGGAAATTCTGCCTGAGACAACCCTGACGACACTACTTCCATTTCCAGCACCAAGAATCACATCACTGACGTCACTTCTGGTTCCTACCTTACATATGATGTTGCTGGGATTAACTTTGAAATTGTGCCTCGGGAAGGGTGGGGAATCAAAAGGTGGATAAATGGGGAACAATTTGAAAGCTTTCGTATTTGAAAAACAAAGTTACAATACAGTGGCAAGAAAAAAAATAGGTAAACCCTTTGGACATCACCACATTTATGTATACATTTGTCTGAAAATGTGGCCTGAACTTCATCTAAGTTAGTGTAAGAGCCATTTTCCTAGTTCTATAAAATTCATGAATATTTTACTAGATGATAATGCATAAAATATGGGAGGTTCCTATAACCCCCATGAATAGAATTGTGTTGGTATTTTCCTGCCATTTCTAACAGCTTTGACTAAAACAATAATCTTCAGTTAGTGACCAGCCTTTCCTTGAGTAAGGTGTGGAAGGTATAAGGTTTTAAACTGTGCCTGGGCACATGCTTATGTGCCAATTGGCTTACGGGCCTTTTGAGTGTGTGAAGTAAATATGTAAGAAAATAACACTTGATTCACGTGCTATGCTGTATGCTTAAAGCATACAGAAGAAGAATTTAAGAATCTTTAAGTAGAGAACAAAAAGTAAAGAACCTTTAAGTACGGAAATATCTAAAGTTTATCAAGAAAAGCTAAGTTTAAGACAAGATATATTTTTCCTTTTTTTGCCTTTTATTCTATGTGTGTAACTATTTTTTCTTTTATTCTTGTGTGGATTATTTGATTTTAACTTTCACTAAATATTTTCAAAACGAACTTTTGGACTGTGAGATTTCTTTAGACACGCGTTTTACCTGTGCTTGACCATACCTTATTTCGGCAGCTACACTAAAAATAATGAAAAAACATAATCTGTTCTAACTATTAATACCCAGATTATTGTATTGATCTTGTACATATTGAATACATGATTCAAATATTCATAGTGTAGGTTGGAAAAAGTCTGTGAACTCCTTGGCCGATGACTTCAACAAAAGTTAAGGTGGTCAAGTAAGTCAGGAGATAGCAAATCTGGAGTCCAACCAATGAAACAAAATTGTAGGTGAGGTTCAGAGCTACTTTGAAAAAAACAAAAAGTGGAATGTTAAGTTTGCTGTTTACAAGAAGCATTTTCTGATGCGAAGCTTTCCTTACTAAAAAGAGATCTTGGAAGATCTACGATCAAGAATTTTCAATTTGTATAAAGCTGGAAAGGGAGACAAAGTAATTTGAAAGAGTTTAGATGTTCATCAGTCCATGGTTAGACAATGGAGATTTAGCACTGTAGCTTCTCTCCCTAGAGGTGGATGCCCTCAAAAGGCACACTGCAGAATGCTCAATGAGATAACAACTAAGGGCTTGAAGGAATCACTAGAACAGGTGAACATTTCTGTTCACGAGTCTACTATACTCAAAACATTGAACAAGCATGTTGTCCATGGCAGCACACCAAGCTTTCCCTTCAAAAAATCACCACTGTATGCTTGAAGTTTGCCAAAAACCACCTTGGAACTTCAATATGTTTTTGGGAAAATGTTTTATGGACAGATGAAACCAAAACTGATGAATTGTTCAAGAAGAATACAATGCAGTATATACGGCGTAAAAAGGTGCACTGCATATCAACATGAAAACATCATCCATCATCCCATTGATGAAGCATGGTGGGGGGGAATGCTTTAGGGCTGGTTTGCTGCTTCAGAGCCTGAACATCTTGCCATCATATAGGGCAAAATGAATTTCCAGGGTTATCAAGGCACCCAACAGGAAAATGACAAGATGACTGTCCACCAGCTGAACCTCAGCAGTAGTTAAGTGACATAGCAGGACAACGACTCTAAACATTAAAGTAAATCTACCTCAGAACAGCTTCAAAAAAAAAAAAACCCAGAGACCAGAAATTAACCCAATGGAGATGTTGTGAAATGACCACAAGAGAGCCATTCACACTAGACTTCCAAAGATTAATGCCAAGCTGAAGCAGTTCTGAAAGTAAGAATGGACCTAATTTCCTAGTAAACGTTGTACAGGTCTCATCTGCAACTACCAGAAGCACTTAATAGAGGTTATGGCTGTGAACTGAAGTTCAACCAGTTTTTAAATCCAAGGGTTCACTTACTTTTTCCACAGAACATGATTCATGATCCATGTGAATGTTTGATGGTGTTCAATAAAGACAGGAAAGATAATTGTGTGTTGTTAGCGTAACCATATTGTGTTTGGTTTTACTTGTGATTTTGATAAAGATCAGAACTCTTTTTAAGACAAATTAATGAAGAAAACCAAGTCCTTCCAAAGGGATCACATTCTTTTTCTTGCCATTGCATTCTGGCATTTCTGAGATAAGAGTTAATTTGTTGATATCAGAATACATTTATGGAGTATCAAACAGGACCAAAGCTCAATACATTCAAATATTAACACTGAATTTGATTTAAGAACACATCCTAAACAAAGTCTAAAAAGCAAAATTAAGTTGGTGGAATAAACAGATTTTTAAAGTTTCCTTATCAATAACTACTGGACTCATTTTCTTATAAAATTGTTCTAATCTGAATTTAGCAGGTTATAATGTTATTTACCATTCATGTTAGCGGCACTGCAGCTGCCATGGATTCCCTTGGACTTTCTCCTTTACATGCACGGAAGTCTGAATTCAGAAAAAAAACAAAACAATAAGTTAAAGTATTAATAGGTCACAAGTAAAAGTGTGAATGCGTACAGAGAATAAAACCAGATTAGATAAAAAATTGAAATCAAAGATGCCATATAATTGGGCCATCCACTTCTGTCAAAGTAAACATTTAAAAGAGCTTTTCACATTCACAAGTGTTAGGTTTTCTAAAGTTGATAAAATAGCTGGAGGTTTGTGGCACTGACATGATTATCAAGTCATTTGCCACTAGTGATGACCAAACTCCACTGAATTTGCTTCTTCTCAGGTTCCAGAACTTCACTAAGCTCAGCGAATTGCACTGAAGTCAGTGGGGAAGGAGGAACTGAACTAGTTTTGAGTAGATTATAATGGTGTAATGGCCTTTTAAGAGTCCCTGAGAGCTAGGGAAGCATCTGCCAAACCACTTATTGTGGCTAAACACATGACCTGAGCTCTGTGGTAGTAGTGCTACCCATTGTGCTACTGTGCCTCCTTGAGATAAAATGAACAGAGTTAAATATCAGAACAGTAAAATTTTTTGCAGACAGCATGATGCTTCCCTTGACGCTTTTGCTCATTCACTGCCACTACTACCACATTCATAGCACTAAAAACATGTGGATTCTGCACTCTTTCCTGTCTGCATTAACTGCACAGCATACTGGGTAACACTATTAAAAATGTAGGCTCATGTATTAACACACTGGTCACATACATAAAGACATTCACTTTAAGACACAGAAACACCAACACATTTCCAGTTTCCTTCTATGTGAATGTTTTGTACTTAAAAGTTTTCACACGTTTTCAGCTAATTTTTAGCCCATTACTAGGATCAGAGTTATATATTCAGTGACTGTCCCATCCAACATTGGCTGCTACAGCTCTGTGATATCACACTGGCTTTGGAAAAGCATCATGGGGTGCTGGGAAAAAAAAGTTGGCCTAAACCAACTCACGGCGAAGTTTCAAGAAAATATTCAATCAACAAAGTCACTAGTGAACACAGCATATTCACTGTGAAAAAAATCTTTGCTAAAATTGCCAATCAGTACTTTTTATCACACACAAACAACCCCTCCTGTTGTAGTTTAACTTAATGTATTTAATCTGAACTTAAACCTATTTATATGTGCATGATTTTTATTTAAGACTAGCAAGAATATAACAAAATTATGAAGTGTTTCAGTAATAGCTGTGCATTTTTGTTTCTGTTTTCTGCTTTGTATCTATGGCAGAAACTCATTTTGGATAAATAAGAGTGCTAAAAAAATACATAAAAATGTATAAAACAAAAGCCGACTGACAAACTATTTTACTTATATTACTACTCTATAAGCTCTCAAAAGTTCAGTCATCCAGATTCCTGCAATTGTTTTAATGTTCAGACGTTTAAATAATCCTTCTGTGGGAATTACAGCTTCAACATCTCTATGAGGGATACTTCTGTTTAGTGTCCAGTAGGTGTCCTCAAGGACATTGTTCACTATTTAACTGAGTAGGAAAACAAAAACATACAGTAGGTCACAGCAAATTCATTGCTAAAAATATTACTGATTATAAATCATGTTTCCAAAGATATGGGCCTTTTCACCTGATATTGCTAATGCTTATAATGTTTACAGGACATTTTTGTCATCAGTGTTGTAATTTTTTGTTTTTTAGTTGATCTCTGATATGCGCATATGCATGTGATGGAATTTAAGGAACAGCATTTTGGAAGATTCTCAGATTTGACAGTTAATTTAAACACTAAATGGACATAGATGCTTGGACATTTTCTAAACTGATCTTAAGGTAGATATACGGTTCACCATTTTTTTCAGACAAAGTGCTAAGAATCCTTTAGTTTCTTATCTCAAAAGTAAATGCATTTTAACAGACCACTAAACAACAAGCTTGCTATTTCTAATGACACATAGTGGAAACAAGTCAATTCTGTGGTGTCCACTGTGCACAGCTTTGTCCGGTGCTCACCAGAGTAGCTTCTTCATTATAAACATTCACGTACAGCTTGTCTATTTTTAAATAACTGATTCTTTATATAAGTGATCTTCCACAATATTACAGTTAGACTTTTTCTTTTTTTTTTTTTTGCAGAAGTAGGGCTACAGAATCAAAAATGAAGTATTTAAATACACTGTATCATATATACAGTATTATTATTTACAAAGTGCCATTTCAATTTATAAAGATATTCCATGCAAACTGCTGTGCAACTCTCTAGACAGTACTACAGCAGAATGAAACAAGCTGAGAACAAATCCACAGAACAATAGCTGCGACTCAACCAATATTTGAAAGGACAATTGAAGGGGATTATTGACTGGCAAAAATTCAGCAAAGCATTTTTCACAATGGATTTGCTGTGCATAATGGCGATCTTACGTACTGAACATCCATCCATCATCTATCCTGCTATATCCTAACACAGGGTGACAGGGGTCTGCTGGAGCCAATCCCAGCCAACACAGGGCGCAAGGCAGGAACAAATCCCGGGCGGGGCGCTTGCCCACCGTAGGGCACACACACACACACCCGGAACAATTTAGGATCACCAATGCAGCTAACCTGCATGTCTTTGGACTGTGGGAGGAAACCCACACAGACACAGGGAGAACAAACTCCACACAGTCAGGACCTGGGAAGTGAACCTGGGTCTCCTAACTGTGAGGCAGCAGGACTACCACTGCACCACCGTGCAGCCCTTCACTGAACATCTTCCGGGAAATTCACAGACAAATATTTTTTTTCCAAGTGTCTCATGATGCTTTGCAAGGCCAAGTGCAGAACTTTCACGTATGCTTACTATAAGTGGACTTCACCTCACATTTTACATTACTGCCCAGTCTGCAACATGCAGACATGATGCCACTACCTGATCCGTACTCAAGTTGGAATTGCACCCCCATATGCATAAAAAAAAATTGAAGTTCCTGAATATTTTCATGATGTCACCAAACTCACTATTGAAGAATAAAAAAAAAATGCTTACATTTGCAGTAAAGAAAGACAAATATCGCCATGACAGCTTCAAAGATCACGAAATAAAAGATGTATAAGGCAATCATCTGACTTGTACAAGCACATTCTTCTGTTAAATAGAAAAAAAAAATATTTAAGAAAAGCACCCGAGTATACCTTAGTGAAACAATTTAAGGTTATTTTCAACACTTACCGTTTGTTCATGGTGACAATGAAAAAAACAAATATGGTCTGGTGCATCAATTCATCTTGTGTATTATATGGGAAATAAAAACAGAATAATCAGCACCACACCAGAAAGAACTCAACCACTTCACTCCATCGTGACAGAGAAAAGCAGCATATACAGTCATATGAAAAGTTTGGGAACCCCTCTTAATTCTTTGGATTTTTGTTTCTCATTGGCTGAGCTTTCAAAGTAGCAACTTCCTTTTAATTTATGACATGCCTTATAGACACAGTGGATTAACAGAAAATGTGCACCAGACCATGAAATATCTGCTCTGCTAGATCTGACCTCGCCAATAGTAAATTTCTATTATTGTTAACTTGAAACCTTGAGGATCAACAAGAGCTCCGCCACAAACTGGTAGACCAAACAACCTTAAAGAGTGAGGGTCGCCGAGTGTTGGAGCACACACTGTAACAATGGCCTATCCACTGTTGCATCACTCTTCAAAATTCCTCGGAAAGCAACATCAGCACAAGGACTTTGTGTTGGGAGCTTCATGAAATGGGCTTTCATGTATGAGAACCTACACAAGCCTAAGATTACTGTGCGCAATAGTAACCACCAGCTGGAGTGGTTTAAAGCACGCCAAAATTCGACTCGGGAGAGATGCAAACATCTCTTCATGCTTCACGATCTACAAGGCTGATGGACAAATCTAAGGTTGTGGATATTAGGAGAATGTGACCTTCTTGATTGCATAGTGCCTACTGTAAAGTGTGGTGGAGGAGGAATAGTAGTCTGGTTCCAGTGAATGGTTCTGTTAATGCTACAGCATACCAAGACCTTTTAGGCAATTGCACACTTCCAACTTTGTGGACACAGTTTGGGGAAGGCCCCTCTTCCGTTTCAGCACAGCTGTGCCTGTGTGCACAAAGCCAGATCTATAATGACATGGAGGAACTCGAGAGACCTGCACAGGGCCTTGATCTCATCCCAACTGAACACCTTCAGGATGAATTGGAACACCAATTATAAGCATGGTTTTCTCATCCAACAAAAGCATTTGACGTCACAAATGCTCTTTTGGATGAATGGGCACAAATTCCACACAGACACACTCAAAGCTCTTGTGGAAATCCTTCCCAGAAGAGCAGAAGATGTTATAGCGACAAAGGTGGGGCCAGCTACATATTAATGTCCATTGTTTTGGCATGGTATGTCCAACAAGCTCGCCTGTAGGTGTGATAACCAGCTATCTACAAACTTTTGGTCATGTAGTGTACATTGTGTGATTTGAATAAGAATGAATAGAGTATACACGGTGTGCTATAGTGTTTGTGTGCAAAGCTCCAACTTAAATGGGAGGCCATACACTTAGAATGCACATTACTTTATACAATTAGATTTAGCATAAGGACTTTTGGAATTAACCGAATTCAGCATAAAATGAAAGAGCTTAACCTTGCTTAGCTTCTGACCAGTCACATTTACATAAAAGATGGTCAGATCACACGTCTTTTTGTCCTACTGTTTGACTAGTCACAGCCTGAACTTCAGCCACACACCCCATCTCTCCAGCCAAGTAAATGTTACATAACAAGTACTCACAGCAAGACTGACTACATTATTAGTCAAGAGCCTGCCATTTGGAGAGATGTTGGCTGTATAAATAGGGAGTGCACAACTGTAAAAACTAAAAAAAAGGGAATTCTATTGAATTTTGTGTAACGTAGAAAATGACCCAATCTTCTCTCAAATGACTCACTGGGAACTCTAACATACCGATGCTGAAGATTTTTCAGATTTCCTCTATGGAATAAAGTACATGTCCCAGCTGGTGCAGCAGAGTCACTTTACCTCTCTCCGTGAATCTGTTTTCAATCAGCGAGTCATTGAATCCCTCCTGACTCGCTTCACAGATGTATTCGTTTTCCATCTCAGTAGCAGCCATCTTATGGTACACTCTTTTCACAAAGGTGCCGTCCTCCTTTGCTTCTGTACTGTTGGTGGGATGCCCATTTTTCTTCCAGGTCACAATGGCATCTGCTGGATAGAAATCTTCGGCAATGCAAGTGATCAGCTTCTGACCCTGTGGTAAACTGAGGGAAGTCAACTTCACAGAAGCTCGCTCTGTTAAAAAATGAAATCTGTGTCAGTACCTATTTACTTTATAAAGTGCCTTTCATTAAAAAACAAAAAAAATCAAACATTTCAAGGAATTAGTTATCTTTTTTCTGCAGTGTTTATTATTTATAGCACTTGGAAAAACACCTTCAAAAGAATAACATCAATCTCTATGTAATACAGTTTCACAATTCCTTATAGTGAAAAATCAAGCAAAATTACACCTTTTATTGGCCAACTAAAAAGATTACAATATGCAAGCTTTCCAGGCAACTCAGGCCCTCTTCTTCAGGTAGCATGTAATACAGAAACTTGAGTTCTCTGTGTTTATATACACACTAGGACAAGAAACAACATTGGTAAATCTTTAAGTGAGACATCTTAAATGTAAAAAATTAATAAACTCCTTCAGGCTAGGGTTCATTTAACAAGAGAGAAGAACAATGTATGGTCAAGATCTTTGGATAAGATGACTGTCCAACAAAGTTTTTAGAAGTTTCTAATGAGTTTTTCAAAACAATGTAGATCTGTAATCAGGTTGTCTGTGTCAGACTAAGAGATGCAAACAATCCTCATATCTGGCCATAAGACCCATGTCTCTATTCAAACCATGTTGCAATGTGTTAAATTTTAGCATGAGTTTAACTTCCCATTCATTTCTCTCTTGCTGTGTTCTGAAGTTGCCCATAAGCATTGTGACTTAAAAGTCCCTCTCACAGTGTCCATGGCTGTTGAAGTGGGCCACTACAGGAACATCTGTGTTGCCACGTTTAATGTGGCACCTGTGGGAATTCATTCTCTGTCTGAGTGTTTGTCCAGTTTCTCCCACATGGAGTGCAGTGTCAGGACATTTCATGTAGAGAATTAGGTAGACCACATTAGATGATCTGCAGGAAAATGATCCCTTTATGTTATTTTCTAGTCAGCAGTTTGGTATAATTACACAGTCTGTATTATAAATGTGGTCACACGTTTTACATCTTTTCTGTCGGCAGGGTGATGTGCCATTTTCTGTTGGTTCACTTAGGGAACTTTGGACAATTAGTTGCTGAAGGTTTGGTGGTTGTCTGTATGCCAGAATGAATTTACACAGATTCCACATTAAACATGGCAACACAGATGTTCCTGTAGCGGCCCACTTCAACAGCCATGGACACTGTGAGAGGGACTTTAAAGTTACAGTGCTTATGGGCAACTTCAGAACACAGCAAGAGAGAAAAGAATGGGAAGTTAAACTCATGTTAAAATTGAACACATTGCAACATGGCTTGAATAGAGACAAGAGTTTTATGGTCAGGTACGAGGATTGTTTATATCTCTCAGACTGACACAGACAACCTGACTACAGACCGATATTGTTTTGAAAAACTCATTTGAAACTTCTAAAGACTTTGTTGGACAGCCATCTTTTCCAAAGATCTTGACCATACATTGTTCTTCTCTCTTGTTAAATGAACCCTAGCCTGAAGGAGTCTATTAATTTTTTACATTTAAGATTTCTCACTTAAAGATTTACCAATGTTGTTTCTTGTCCTAGGATGTATATAAACACAGGGAACTCCAATTTCTGTATTACATCTCGCCTGAAGGGGCCTGAGTTGCCTCGAAAGCTTGCATATTGTTATCTTTTTAGTTATCCAATAAAAGGTGTAATTTTGCTTGACTTTTCACTACATTCATTATGGCTAACACGGTACAACACCCTAGTACTACAGACAATTCCTTATACAAATTCTTAGAATTTATAGCTTTTTACATTCCATACGGTTATGAATGGAACCTTATAAGTAACCACAATGTGTGTTATACTGTAAATAAAGACATTTAACAGAAGAAATAATGTTAAATGGATTATTGAATGTTTTCCCTACAGATATACGCATTACAATTTTAAAACTCGTTATTTTAACAGATGCCAAAGGTAACACAGTAAAAAATCTTGACTACTCTTTACATTTTCCATTATTAAAACAATGAAGTAATGTCATGTTACATGCTTGTGTCATTCTTCTAAGTGTCTTTTTGAAGTTAATTTCGTCTTTTCATTGTTCACAAGAGCTGAATGAAAGTAGCTGTACAATATCCAAACCTTAAAAGAACACCACAGTTATATTTACCATCAATCATACTCAAAACATATCACTTGGTGCATTCATACACTGGTATTACTGGCTCTGGGTTACATTTGGTGCCACTCCAGACATCAGGTTAATTTAATTTGTAAATAGCTAAGATGTCACAATCTCTCATCCAGATACTTCTTAAAGGTTGTTCGAGTTTCTGCTTAAACTCCATGAACCGATATGTTGGTCCAAATTCTCACAATTCTTTGTGTAAAGAAATTTTTCCTGCAATTCGGACCTACAGTAAATACATTTCCACTGGTGTCCTCAAGTAAGCAACTCACTGTTTAGTTGAAATAACTATTTTGTCAATGACTTTTAGAATCTTGAAGACCCAGATTAAGTCCCCACACTTAGTCCTCTCTGCTTGAGACTAAAAAGTTTAATGTTTTGAGTCTGGCAGAGTAGGATATGTCATCTATATACAGTATAACACATCCCATTAAGGTAACCCATCAGACTGGACAACAGGTGGTAGTGAGCTCTGAATCCCCATGCAGTGCAAATGGGGTATTGTGTTGCAGCAACAGCAGGAGGGTCAACGGCTTTCTTCACAATATTCCTTTTGCCTGGCTGACTGCTACATATACTAAAGAAAATCATCATAACACTGATAGGTTATGTGGAACTTTTGTGGCATGTGATCAGTTTGGACCCCCTCAAAATCACAAAATGTTGTGAACACGATTTTTCTACCACTGCCTTCAACATCCTTGAACTTTTTGTGTGTTGTTGAATCACCATGTTCAACTGGTCTTTGGATTCTGGGTCACTGTGATATATCCGACTTTTATCAACATTCTGAGTGGCCAACCTCCACAGACAAAACTCATAATTTTCACAAAAAACTAAATTCAATTATTTGCAATCTCATGCCCCATCACTCCTTGAATGTTTTCACAGTGACAACATGTTCTTCTGTAGTCATTGTTGAAGCTCAGACAGACTTTGGCTCATGTTTTAGGGACATTATGCCATGAGAGAATTCTGTAGCTCAACTCTTGCATGTAAAATATAAACACTGGTCCTGGTATATGTTTACTAGGCATGGATGAATCTCCAATGGTATATTGTTTTCTAGTTTCAGAAATTCAGGGGCAGAGAAATACTTGAATTTATAATTAAAGCTAGAAATATTCTCTATAAAATACAAATTCTAGAAGCTTGTAAGTTGCATAGTTTAGTCAGTGGAAGGTCGTCCCTTTGCACTGTAGAACACCCTTTTAATGACCAATCCTGAAACATTTTGATAATTCCTAGTATTTTCATGTCAGCTCCACAAAGCCAGAAGCTCATTGCACGTATGAACTCCAAGTGCTAATAAAACAGTCTGACAGCAGACTCATGTCACCAAGCATTCATTAACATATTTTCACATAAAGAACCATAGACACATAGCATGAATTATCAAATAGTGTGTGAGAGAGAAGGACTTTAGGGACATTCACATCTCAACTTAAATGTGATTTTGTACAATCTAAATGAATAGGATGGACAAGTTTGTTGGGCTGAAAGGCCCGTTTTTCTCACAACTGTTCGAATGTTCTAACATCAGACCCCCAGTGGTTTGAATGATAATTGGCAGCAACTGATTATGTTCCTATTTTGACATTTCCACTGTTAAACATGTCTAACTGCACACTTTTCTTATAACCATTTTGAGGAACTGTAAAAACAGATACCTCCACATCCTGCAACTTGGTATACTGGCCACCAATAAACAGGAAGAAGAAGCCAAGCCTTCAAGCTAGCTGCATGTTGTATACTTACTTCGGAACTTCAGACGAAAAGTTTCCTCTAACAGCCATTCCTGACCATCTTGCCTCACTCTGCAGCAGAAGGCCACACCATGATCCTCGAGAGTGGGTTTGTAGTGAAAAAAACTAACTACACTATAGGTGCCATCAGGATTGCGCTCCGGCTGTGGTTTATCTTGAACATAAAGAGACTGGGAATCTCTAAGCCACTCTATGGAAATCTCTGCTGGGTAGAAATTGTCTACGTGACACTCCAGTATGCTCATCACATTCATCACCACAAAGGACATCACAGAGATTTTAGGAGGAGCTAAAAAATGAAAAAATACAATTCATAATTTCAGGTTGATAATTTCCAAATTTCATTAAGGCTTGCTACCTTATAGGGTTTAGCCAGAAAGTTGTCAAAAACTTCAAAAAGGTCTGATATAGAGATTTAACTTTATACCAAAATGATGCAATGGCCATAAAGATATTTTACTGTCAATTTGAGGCTTTGTCAATATTGATCAATATTATTAGCAATTTTAAAACGGTATGGCACCAGCATTTCAGGATTTTTGGTACTGTAAATCAATGTCAGCATTCCTCCCAACCCTCCACTAATCACAAAAGGAGGCAAATCATTGAATTTCTTCATTCTGAAAATCTTTAAATCAAGAAGGAGAAATGTGCAAGTTTCATTGTAAAACACACTAAAATTTGTTTTGCATGTGTTTTTGCAATTGAGTAATGAAATGTGAAACTCACCTAAGAATGTTGGGATGTTTTAAAGGTTAATTGGAGTGCAAAAGAATGAATATTGCTCCCTAAAGCTTCATTTAAACTTTCATATTTATTTGTATTCTTGTCTACAGCTGTGTAATGCATATAATCAGTAAAAGGAATTATGTATGCCTCTCATTCACATCAACGTGGAGGAGCATAGTGTTTAAAAGAAAAATGTGACATGCTGTATATTTTCCAGGCAAAGGTACATCAAAGCACCAAATTGTGCTCCCCAGGAAAATCTCACTACATGGTGGAACAGTCCGAGTGGATTGTCATCATAATTGGCAAAGTGGGGATTATACTACTAGACAGTTTTGTGCATAAACTAGTTCCAAAGATCGTGTTCATTGAATAACCTCATTTATCTAAGAACGGTGAACTTCACGTAACGTATTTGCAAGTGAAGAACTTGAACGTGAGCTTGTTCAGTTTTATGTGACATTCTGGATCTGGTTTAGGTCCAGATTAATTGTTTTGTTTTACCCTGTGTAGAAGACCAGTAAACACACCCGTTTATTTACACTAGTATCCTGCACACAACACAGTGCTCCAAAACAGTACTCAGTCCTTCTCTTCCCGACTCTCTTCTACTGCTTTCTTCCCAAGCTTTGTCTTCCTCCTCCAGACTCTGGCTCCAGAATGGAGTGAAATGGCCTCCTTTATAGAGCACCCGGAAGTGCTCCAGGTGTCCCTTGATTAACATCCGGCAGCACTTCTGGGTGTGGCAGAAGTGCTGCATGCCCAGACTCTGGCGCTGTCCAGGCGCCCCCTGGCGGTGGCCATGGACCTCTACTGGGATGAGCCTCCAAGCCCCAATTCCATGGCCCCGATGTAAACCAAGGGTGCTGCCCTCTCATGTCCCGGGGGGAGGTACTCCTGACAGTATGCCCATTCCCCCGGTCTTCTCCTGGAAAGGGCGTCCCGTCCGGGCAGGATACCTGGCCGTCCATCACACCTGAAATATCGGGGTGGAGCCGAATCCGAATACGGTATTTGGAGAAACACAAATAGTGGATTTTTACGAATATTTATTTTGAACGATTTTTTTTTCCATTTATTTGTTTTCGGAAAAAATAATGTGAAATTAAATAGGCACTGTCTGTGTCTGCCTGCTTGTGCTTAAACTGCACTCTCACTGACACAAACACGCTGTGAAGCTCTGCTTTTGCTTTTAGGAAAACGTCGGACTTTGCAAGGCCACTTTATATTTTTCCTCATTGGACATACAATATGTGACGCAAATTTTGACCGGTAGCGTAACAGGTTAGTTCACCTACACGCGGGTTCCACAGTCACCATTTGTGTCACAAGGTTGGAAATTGAGTAGTAATTTATATGTATACTTGCATTGATTTCTTTTTTGACTGGGAGGATATTAGCATATATGGTTTTTGGGTATAACTCAATAAAATGTATTTAAATAAAAAAGTCTTCATAATTATTGCATTTAATTCAAGAACACTATAATAGCCTAATATAAGATGTGCAAAATTGAAAAAAGTAAACTCATGGGTCATTTATTCTCACTCCTTAAAAAATACAAAATGACCGGAACATGAACTATAGTTCAAAATTGAAATTGTGAACTATGAACGTGAATTTATTCATTTTAATCTGTGTGAACTGAACTTTGAGTGAGTTATTGTGAGGTGTGAACTTGCACAACACTGCTACTAGAACACATCTGGCAGCGGCGCAAGAAAATATCTGCATGTGACAAACATAGGAAATGAGTTTGGCAATTGTTTTTTTTCCACTAAAAAATTAATATTTAAAAACTAAATGATAGGCAGACACATACAGAATTAAATAATGTAAATACTTCCAAAAAGGAACTAAACATCCTTCTTCTTGTGTAAATAGCACACTTTTCAAATTATTCTCAATTTATTTCGCAATGTTTTTTCTCTTTTTAAACTGTGCAGAGAATTCAGTTTCACGTAAATGGTTTCACCCATCACTAGTCGCGAGCAACAGCGTTAGCTACCCCACCAGATAAGATAAGGTTCAAGATCTGTTTAGGCCAGTCCACAAAGGCAGCAGGGTTCTTTTTCTGCTTCATTTGTCCTTTTGACTTTGTGTCCCCTTTTCTGTAGTTTGCCTTTGTAATGAAAGAACCCTACATTTTCGTGTTTTGTCTCCTTGATATTTGTTTCTGTTTGTCGAGGACTGCCACAAAAGCTCCAACTCTATTATAGACCTACGAGGTCTGATTGTTTTGTTCCATGTCACATACAAAGCAAATGACTAATTCTGGTAGACTGAGAAAAAACATTCACTGAAGGCTGGAACGTAAATACAAAAGGTATTCAAATAAATACAAAAAAGTACACAAATGGACTAAACTTTCAGATTTTTGCACAATTATTGTGTGACCTTATCTTATGCCATTCATTATGTTTTTGTATTTAACCATTACATACTGAAAAAAAAAATTGTTTACCTAGAACATTGAACTTGAAGGCTTGTTTGTAATACTCTGAAGCATAGTTGACTTCACATTCATAATTTCCTTCATCAGTAACAATCACCCATGGGAGGAAGAGGGATGCATTGCCGTGCCTCAGATCCGCTTCAAACAGCACTGCCCTACTGGCAACTTCCATTTTCTCTGACTCATATCTCACAATCTCCTTGCCGTTGTGTTTCCAGATCACTCGGATGTATTTAGGGTCCAGCTGGCCCTTGTTGGCATAAAAAGAGAAAGGCAGAAGTCCATCTGTGTTTAGGTATCCACAGACAACAACCTGAGAAGACGAGAACTGGAAATGAAGCAACATGAATACAACGAAAAACATTTTATCTCAATTAAGAAATGTAACATAAAAAGTGTCTTACCTTTTGCTTTCCGTTCCCCAAATTAACACAAGTGAATTACTTACCGGCATTTAAAAAGGGTCCCATTAAAAAAAGAGGATCCTTTTACCTGTGAAGACTTTTTTCTTCCTGACTGACACTACTGCATGACGAATCCTTGATTTGCAAACAACCTGGAGCTAGAAATTCAACTAACACTTGATGTGTTAAACAGGAACAAAAATAAAACTATAAAAATCCAAAAAGCATCATTTTCTTCATTTACATATTTTTATTAGTAAATGTCACTCAGAAACAAACTGCCACTGTTAAGTTGGACACATTCAGATAGATTTATCTGTAAAACTGGACCATATTTCTTCAGTTATGTAACCCAGCCACAGGGGATGCACAAATCAGTGTGTTTCTTTGTGCCGGTCCTAAGCCAGGATAAATGGGGAGGGTTACGTCAGGAAGGGCATCTGGTGTAAAATTTTGCCAAATCAATATGCGGACAACAATACAAATTTCCACACTGGATCACCGGACCACCACCAATACTATTAGCCAAGTGGGTGCTGGCGGAAAATGGGCTACTGTTGGCCAAAGAAGAAGAAAGAGAAGAAGAAGAGGGGGGAGATCCACCTGGCCTATCATGGTGTGGATGGGAGGAGAAATGGGGTAGGAGTTATTTTGAGGTGATGGGTAGGTATGGTATCAAGGAGAGGAATAAAGAAGGTCAGAGGATAGTTGATTTTGCCAAAAGGATGGACATGGCTGAGGTGAATACACATTTTAAGAAAAATGAAGAACATAGGGTTACATACAAGAGTAGAGGTAGATTACATCCTGTGCAGAAGAGCTGATCTGAAGGAAATTGAAGACTGCAAAGTGGTGGCAGGGGAAAGTGTAGTTAAGCAGCATAGGATGGTGGTCTGTGGGATGACGGAGATCAAGAAGAGGAAGAGAGTGAGGGCAGAGCAAAGGATCAAATGGTGGAAGTTGAAAAAGGAAGACTGCAAGGCTGCGTTTAGGGAGAAGGTGAGACAGACACTGGGTGGTAGTGAAGAATTACCAGACAGTTGGGAAACTACAGCAGATGTAGTAAGGGTGAAGGCAAGAAGGGTGCTTGGCGTGACATCTGGACAGAGGAAGGAGCAAAAGGAAACCTGCTGGTGGAAAGAGGAAATACAGGAGAGTATACAGAGGAAGAGGATGGCAAAGAAGAAGTGGGATAGTCAGAGAGATGCAGAAAGTAGACAACAGTACAAGGAGATAAGGCGCAAGGTGAAGAGAGAGGTGGCAAAAGCTAAAGAAAAAGTGTATGATGAGTTGTATGAGAGGTTGGACACTAAGGAGGGAGAAAAGGACCTGTACCGAGACAGAGCTTGAGGTAGCAGAATTAAAGATGCTAAGATTTGCACTGGGTGTGACGAGGATGGATAGGATTAGAAATGAGTACATTACAGGGTCAGCTCAACTTGGACAGTTGGGAGTCAAAGTCAGAGAGGCGAGATTGCGTTGGTTTGGACATGTGCAGAGAAGAGATGCGTAGTATATTGAGAGAAGGATGCAAAGGGTAGAGTTGCCAGGTTAGAGGAGAAGAGGAAGGCCTAAGAGAAGGTTTATGGATGTGGTGAGAGAGGACATGCAGGTGATGGGTGTAACGGAACAAGATGACGAGGACAGAAATATATGGAAGATGATGATCCGCTGTGGCAATCCATAACAGGAGCAGCCGAAAGAAAATTTATTCAGTTATGTGAATAAATGACTGCATTATTTAGATGATAAAGTGGACATGCTAAGAATATTTGTTGCTAATTTCAGAGAAACAGACATTTTTCAATAGATGGTAATTATGTTTGAACAAGTAAGGAGGAGAATTTGATAGGATGCAATTATTTTAATAAGACAGCAGCACAGATGTTTCTTTTTGGGGTTTGGCCAGAGATCTGACAGAATTGTTGCCATATCTGATACACGGGAGACAGACACTGTCACAGTTGGTAGGTTTGGTATATTAGTATACAGTCCAAGTAATTTTTTGACTGTTTATATTTTTATTTTTTATTGTGACAAAGCTACTTGGTACTGTTTTTGGATGGTCACTGTCATTTTATAACAGTTTCTTCAGGCCTGCATATGAAGAATCCATTTTTAATATCAGTCAATTTCCATTTTCTGACGCTTATCTGGGTCTGGATTGCGGAGAAACCTGTCTAAGAAAACATGCCCAAATGTCTCTATTCCCCATCATCTCTTCCAACTCCTCCCTGGGGTTATACTGAAGCATTTCCAGGCCAACCGAGAGATATAATCTCTCCATCGTGTCCTGGGTCTCCCCCGAGGTCTCCTCCCGATTATACATACCTGAAACACTTTCCCAGAGAGACATCCAGGAGGCATCCTTATCAAATACACTGAACCATCTTGACTAGCTCCTTTTGATGTGGAGGAACAGAGGCTCTTCTTTGAGTTCTTCCTGAATGTCTGCTTTCCTCACCCTATCCCCAATGCTGAGCCCAGACACCCTAGAAAGGAGGTTCATTTCTGCCTCTTGCATCTGAGATCTAGTCTTCTTAGTCACTTGCCACAGCTCATGACCATAGGTGAGGGTAGAAATATAGATCAACTGGTAAATCAAGAGCTTTACCTTTTGGTTCAGCTCTTTCTTCAATACCACTGACCAGTGCAACGTCCACATGACTATGGATGCTGCTACAATCCACCTGTCCATCCCCTGCTCCCTTCTTCCCTCACTTGTGAACACTAAATCCACTGCTTGAGGGTGCATCTCCAACCCCAACCCGGAGAAGGCACTCCACCCCTTTCTGCCTGAGAACCATGACCACCTGCATGAGGAACCATAAAGATCTGGTGCATTGTGCCTTTGGCAGCACTTAAGGGTAAATACCTTGGTGGACATATCTCCAGCTACCACAACAGACTGTATTATTTTAGTTATTTTATGCCTTTGTTCTTATTAGCCTTATTTGTATGACATCACCACAAATGCACTGCTATTTTGGATTCTACTGATATACTGCAGTTACGCAGTCCCATTGCTGCCACGTATTAACAGAACGTGTAATACATGACACCATCATCTCAATGGCATTTAACTTAGCAGCACAGGTCTCTTGTCATCCAAATTTCTGTAATTAAAAAATAGTCTTGTAAGTGTTTATTTATTCCCTGAATTAGGGCTCAGAGTTCTTATTTTGTTAAAACACCACATTTCTCATTTCAGCACTGGTTTTGGTGACTTGGTTGATTGCTTTTGTCATTTTGCTTTCAGCCGGTGTAAGACTTGGATTCTAAGCTCTCTTTATTTGTTTATTTAATTTTTTGGTCCCTTGAAAACATGTTGTCTTTTCATATGCCCTATGTAGGAATCCCCAGCTCTGTGTCGCTGTGCATGTTTTTGTTCACATACTGTATATTTTTATGTCAACGAGACCCACCTTTATAAGATGGAGAAAAGTAACTGGAAAACATTCTAGTTTAGAATCAAAAATCCATCCATCCATCATCCAACCCGCTATATCCTAAATACAGGGTCATGGGGGTCTGCCAGAGCCAATCCCAGCCAACACAGGGCGCAAGGTAGGAAACAAACCTCAGGCAGGGCACAAACACACACACACCAAGTACACACTAGGGACAATTTAGGATCGTCAATGCACCTAACCAGCATGTCTGTAGACTGTGGGAGGAAACCCACACATACACGGGGAGAACATGCAAACTCCACGCAGGGAGGACCTGGGAAGTGAACCAGGGTCATTTAGACCAAGGATTTGGTTCTTTGACTCTTGACTTCTTGTCATCAGGACTATTTCTGGGACTTTCATTTTTGCCCATTTCCCCTGCTTGTCCTGTCTGAGCCCCTTTCTCTGTAAAATTGTTCATTGCTGGACACTTGTGTCCACTATGTGTCCATAACAAACAACAAACAAGAATTAAAAGTTATCAAAATTGCTTGTAATTAAATATTTTTAATGGCTCTGGTGTATGTTTCATATAGGGTCATTTGTTTAAGAGGTCTTGAGGTTTGGAACTGCTTTGTGATCAAAAGAGATCTTTCTTTCAGGGCCAAACAAAAGAACTGTTGTGGTCATTAGCAAAGGTCAAATCGTTTCAACGTACAAAGTTTTCAGGTAATGAAAAACTAGACAAAAAGACAATAATAGAATCTTGTAAAATTAGACGGTTTGATTGAGTGCTAATCTCATGCAAGGTCATTCCATTAATTGCTCAACATTCGAGTATTGTGCAATTTATATATCATGGGCCTCATGATGTAACAGAAGCACATGGTATGTGCATTACACGCCTAAACAAATGTAGCATCACAGCCACTAGAGATACAAAATGGCTGGCATCTATGAAAACAGCCATTTAAAAAAACAGACTTACAAAATGGCAACATGGTGATGTCACTGAGCAGTTTTAAATGATCATAACTTCAGTTGTATACATCATAAGATCAGTTTCTAAAGACCACTGCAAATGAAGCAGGACTGATTCATTTTATTATACTTTAATAATAAATGTGTAACAGTTTATTCATTTTTATTTAATGGGTTAATGCGTTCATTACTTTGTGTTCAAACTTCAATTGAGCTATCACTTCATGAGAAGAGAAATATCCTGTGGTTGTTTTACCCCAGTTGTATTAGAGCTGCTACCAAGGTTCTCTGTTTTGCTTTTCTGTGGTGATCATTGAAATTGACTCGTACCTGTTCCTTTGTATTCCTTTTTGTCTTCTTGGTGTCCAACTGTAGACTGTGGAGTCACTTCCTTATTGATCCGATTATCATTCCTGATCCTAGAATAAAACCTTAGGAAGAAATGCGTAATGGTCAAGCAATTGTGGAGCTTCACCTGATTTCAAAAATGCATACTCAATGTATGCAGTACTTGTAGCATTCAAGAAGAAACAATCCCACGGATAAGTCAGGGCTTGATTTTACTGTATAAATTTCTGGTATTTTATAATGTCGGTCGTATAAGTCGAATGCGGAAAACTCACGCTATTGGTCCAAGAGATTATGATATGCTAACGCCTTCCTGAAAGAGTCACCATGGAGCACACAGACTTTATTTTTTTCTATGTGACCACACGGTAATACCTGAACTATTCCGAAGCGACGTTTGCACTGATTTGTGTTTTTTGTACCTCACACCCTCATACACCTTTATCGCAAGAGCATCATTTATCCACGTTCGATCAGAAGAAAATATGAGCCTTGTTTTAAATTAAAAGTCGTTATTAAAGTGGGGAAAGATATTGCTAAGTGCGCTGCTGCAACAAAACTCGATGTGTCTGAGAAACTGATATGAGATTGGAGGAGGCAAGAAGAAAAAAAATTAAGTGTCGTATTTTTGAATGGGTGTATAAGTCGGGTTCTGATTTTATGATTGATTTTTCGGGTTTCAAGACCCGACTTATACGCGAGTATATACGATAGATGTTACAAAAAAAAAAACCAAGGCCAAAAATACTAAAAAAAAAAAAAATCACAACACTAAAGGGTCACTCAGGACAAAGGCCACTGCATAGCCAAGACTGCCAATATTTGAGCTGCCTCGTGGTTAAAGACCCCTCCCTTTTTATGCCCCATGCACCCTTATAGTAAAGGTTGCTGATCGACAGACAGAGTTGAGAGGGGCCATTAAAAAAAATAACGCATAGGGAAAGACTAAGGGTGGAACACAAGTCCATTCCTGACAATATTCGGTTACATGCAAGAAGGTTAAAGATATAAAGCAAGGAAGGCAGCAACAGATAAAACAGAACCCCCAGAATGATGGGAATGTAATATAAAAGCAGAGCTCTATAGGCAAATGGTTCTTGGCACGAAAAGAATAACTTAAAGACTACAAGGACATGATGAGAGTTGTGTGAAAACAATAATGGGTCTTAATGGATCTGCTGTGAGGTGGGATGCCCCTGCTAGAAGAAACTGCTTAATAAAATAGTGAGCAGCAGAGCAAACAAATGGCAATTACATACAATAGATGTAACAATCATTAATAAATAATGACAAAGAAAAATAAACATACTTACATTCATATCGGTCATCAAGAGTAATATGGCTTTGCAGTCCTTAATATTACATGCAGGTCAAGTGAGAGTAAAGACAATCTGGTCCACCTGTAAAATATTACAATAATCAATATGACTTGATATAAAGGCAATACTTTTTTCTTTAGATCACATTACAACATTGCTTTACTTTTTCAGATAATCTAAATTATAAAGCATTCACATTGAGGAACAAAAGCTTATAGGCTAATTAAAAGGAGACCAAATTTAAGCAGATTTTACAAAGTTTAAACCAGATCCTAAAATCGATTGCAACTCATGCTGAATGCAGTTGCCAGTTTTGACGTCACTACATTGGTTACCTGTGCCCTTTTAAAACACTGCTTATGGTTTACAAAGCCTTCAATAATCTACTCCATCCTATATTTCAGAATGCTTCTCACTTCGCACTCCAAATCATAACCTTAGATCTTCAAATGAAGGTCTGCTTAGAATTCCAAGAGCTAAACTTTAAAGAAGCGGTGAGGCGGCCTTCTGCTGTTATGCACCTAAAATCTGGAATGTGAGTTTACCGATAGAAATTCGCCAAGCTAATACAGTGGAGCACTTCAGAAAACTGCTAAAAACCTGTTATTTTAACATGGCTTTCTCATGGATACATTTTACTGTAACCCTGATATTCTGTATATGCATTTAATTATTATTTTTTTTCATGGCTCCGAATTCCGTACTAACCCCTACTTTCTCTGCTGTTCTTTTTCCAGTTTTCTATGGTGGCGATCTGCGTCACCACCACCTGATCAAATCACAGTGCAATCTTTACATTGATGGATTACAGGCCAGAGGTCCACAGGACCATTATCATCTAATTCTTCCACATGAAGCTTGAAAACCATGAGGACTGATTGAGATCATTTATGTTTGGGGGTATGGGGGGGCTGGGTGGTTTCGTGGCCTCGGAAACCCCTGCAGATTTGTATTTTTCTCCAGCTGAGGATTTTTTTTTTTGTTTTTTCTGTCTTTCCTGACCATCTGACTTTACTTTATTCTTTGTTACTTAGTATTGCCTAATCTTATTTTTGTGTACTAGGGGGCTTTGCCCCCTGCTCGGTTTGCTCGCCAACCCCCCCAAAGGTGTGCGCTACGCACTGGCCACTTCACGTCTCTGCCACTCCAACAAAACAAGACTTTCTCCAAACAACAGATCTTTAAATTCTTCTTCATTGGGAACACTACTTTTCCCTTATGGCAACACAAATTAGTCGATCTACAAGCCACATGCTTAAAGTTTAAATCCAAACAATATATTCGGTCTCTTTTTGCTGTTCCGTTATTTCACCGAGTAATAATCTCCGTTTGTTTGCGCTAATGCAGTGGTTCTCAACCTGTAGGGCGGGTCCCACTAGGGTGGTGCGAAGTAACAAAGAGGGGGACACGAAGATGTGAAGAAAAGAAAACATGAATCAAAAATATGAAAAAAACATCTGTTGAAACCAAAACAAATTAACTTAAACTACATTCTCATACTAGAAAAGTAAATATAGAGTTAGACAAATGTCGATAAAAGTTAAGTATGTATAATAAAATATGTATCTACATTTCAAAAAAATGTTAGGGGAGGCGCGATTAAAACTGTTATGAAAACTCAGGTTGCAAATACTTAAAGGTTGAGAAACGCTGCGCAAATGAGATCTTTACTATCCTTTTTTGGAGACTTTCGAATTTTAGTACTTTCATTATCTCTAACCTGCTCTGCATGTGTATCGCACCAACATTTTTAAATTCTTTACGACATTCTACTTTGTCACCTACTCTTTGTCTTTTATTTCCGGCCCCGGGCCTGATTAAATCTCTTGGCACAAACTCTCATCTCGCGGACGTGAAAGTATCTCTCTGAAAAAGTCACGTCTCGTCCCAGGATTTTTTCATTATAATAGAGAGATTTTTTTTCTTTTTTCATCTTGTAAGGCACTTTGAGCTACATCATTTCTATGAAAATGTGCTATAGAAATAAATATTGTTGTTGTCGTTGTAAAATCATTTACGATGGGCAGATTTTTAAAAATATTTTATTGAGTTCAAGGTTTCAAAACAAAGCACATGTTACAGATGAGTAAAGGCAATTACTATGACACTGCCGTCAGAGCCAATCTTAGGAAGTTAAATTGACTGTTAAATTCACTTAAGTGTCTGCTAATCTGAACAGACCACCTGTTTCACATTGTTACTTTGATTATAGTATAACCTTTCACCACCTGTAAGTTAGCATGTAATCGAGCTTTCTAAGCTATTCCTATAAAAACAGAGTATTAGTTAAGCAAGTTAGGAAACAGACTCTCTGCTAGAAGCATGGGCGGTTAGATTAACTTACAAATAGCACATTGGCATACAATTTTCTGACCGCTTCTTGGATCGTATTACAAGCATTTTCTGATTGACTATATTTTATACATACATACATACATACTGTCAGGGATGCCAGGGGCAATGACCCGGCCGGGACGCCGTGAGGGACCGGATGTGGGTCTGCGCCCACCCTGGATCACGTGGGGGCTGCCTTCCTGGTTGCTCTGGGGGCCACGGGTTGAGGGCATGGAAGCCCCACCCTTAGGGGCCTGTGGTCAGCGCCAGGAGGCGCCCCAATGCCTTGGGGACCTGTTACCTCAGCACTTCCGCCATACCAGGAAGTGCTGGGGGGAAGAATTAAGAGGACACCCGGGGAGCTGCCGGGAGAGCAGCCGACACTTCCGCCACACGTAGGCGTGGCCAAAGGGGGTGTATCGGAAGCACCTGGAGCTCATCCGGAGAGTGTATAAAAGGGGCCGTCTCCCTTCATTCAAGGCTAGAGTCGGGTGGAAGAGGACGAGGCATTAGAGGAGAGTGGAGGCGGCCTGAAGAAAGGCATTTGAGTGGCCAGGACTGAGAGTTGGGGTTTGTGCACTAATGAACTGGGTCTGAGTGACCATATTTGTGTAAATATTGTAAATAATAAACATGTGGTGGTGAGAAACAACATGTCCGTGTCACATACATACATACATACATACATACATACATACATACATACATACATACATACATACATACATACATACATACATACATACATACATACATACATACATACATACATACATACATACATACATACATACATACATACATACATACATACATACATACATACAGAGAGAGATGAAACAAGATAAGTAAGCCTTAAAAACAGAATTTTCTTTAAACAAGAACTTTTCCTTATTTGTAATATCAATTGTTTCTCTTTTCTTGTTGTTTTGCTTTAAATTTTACTAAAACTTTTTTTTAAAAAAAGGAGAGATACTTGACTATGGAATTATTTGAACACGTGTCACACTATTGCCTGAATTCATATATTGTCGGGTAACGTGCAGTGCGGCAGAATTTTCTAGGGGCACCGCGAAAACTTTTGTATTTAAAATTTAAAATTGCTAGTGCTTTTGAACTTTTGGTTGATTAAAAAGATAATGTTTAAAAAATATATTTTATGTTGGATTAACAGAAAACATCTCGCTCACTGTATGGATAGAAGGCGGCGGAGCAAATATAGAACGAGAAAATACGAACGCTACAAACTCAGTAACAAGGCCGTCGAATCACTGTTACCATTTGGAAGCTCTTATCTCTGTGAGCAAGGTTTTTCAACACTTATGGAAACGAAGTCTAAGAAATGTGAGAGACTTCAAATGATCGACAAGGAAATGCGTGTCTGTCTTTCGAAAATTGATCCTTGCATCAATCTCATATGTACTGAAAAACAATCTCAACATTCACATTAATTAAATTTAAGATTTATCCTTTGATTCCTTTATTAATAAAATGTCTTTCAAACTTGTAAAATTAACTGTTTTTATTGGCGATTGTCCATAGATTGTGTCATCACGACTTTATTTATGGGTAGTCCCTCAGATGCGCCGCGAAAGAAAATTTTTGGACTTAGTGCGCCGCAACTCGAAAAAGGTTGCCTTTTGCTGATCTATGAAGTATGCTAAAGCTGCACAACCTTGGAAATTTTGGACAAACACAGCTACAATCGCATTCGGAATTGTCTGACATTCTTCTAGTTACATCTCATTTAACTATGCATTTATATGGACGATTACCTTCAGAATTTGGGGATAAATGCCACGGAGGTAAGTATTTAAATAAAAATAAATTAACATCGGCGGCACGGTGGTGCAGTGAGTAGCGCTGCTGCCTCGCAGTAAGGAGACACGCGTTCGCTTCCCAAGTCCTCCCTGCGTGGAGTTTGCATGTTCTCCCCGTGTCTGCATGGGTTTCCTCCCACAGTCCAAAGACATGCAGTTTAGGTGCATTGGCGATCCTACATTGTGCTTGGCGTTTGGCTGGAAAAAGTCTCAGTCGGTGATGACAGATAGAAGCAATATCATATCGCTCTAAAAGGAGTATCGGCGAATCTTCGATTCAAAAAGACTTATGGTTTCTGTAATGCGAAATGCACCGATTTTTCCAGTAGTAACTATTTAACAATATTATAGCAAGAAATGCATGCCTTTTGCATGGTTTAATTATACAACTTGATAAATAACATGTGGATTATGCAACATGAGTAACGTGGTTTTTCTTCATTTTTTCCATGGACGTATTTCACATCGCTTGCTGCTGCACACTGTTGCCTTATTTTACATTAAACCTTGTCCTCTCATTCTGCATGAAAACTGAGATTAAGAAGTTTTCTTGGCCATCACTACAAACTACATGGGGTAAGTATTATATTAAAAAAAATTTGTGTGGAGTATTCCTTTAAAGGGATTATTTTGGTCAGTTATCTGAATACTTCACTAGGCATTATAGGCCGACCTAGGTCAACACAGCCTAATATACGTAATTCTGATTAAACAGTATTGGGAAACAAAAATGTTGTTACTTACCAGTCTGGAATGAGTTAACAGAGCATTTTGAAAGTCCTGGCATTAATCCTTGAAGAAATTAAGAAGACCCTAAAACCAAACTAATCTCACTGTGAAATGGGCATCATGAGGACGCCGGACACGTAAGGATTCAGGGTCTCAATACAGGGAAGACAAGGCGTTGAAACTGATGAGAAACTTACATACATACATACATACATACATACATACATACATACATACATACATACATACATACATACATACATACATACATACATACATACATACATACATACATACATACATACATACATACATACATACATACATACATACATACATACATACATACATACATACATACATACATACATACATACATACATACATACATACATACATACATACATACATACATACATACATACATACATACATACATACATACATACATACATACATACATACATACATACATACATACATACATACATACATACATACATACATACATACATACATACATACATACATACATACATACATACATACATACATACATACATACATACATACATACATACATACATACATACATACATACATACATACATACATACATACATACATACATACATACATACATATACATACATACATACATACATACATACATACATACATACATACATACATACATACATACATACATACATACATACATACATACATACATACATACATACATACATACATACATACATACATACATACATACATACATACATACATACATACATACATACATACATACATACATACATACATACAGAGAGAGAGAGAGAGAGAGAGAAATGAAACAAGATAAGTAAGCCTTAAAAACAGAATTTTCTTTAAACAAGAACTTTTCCTTATTTGTAATATCAATTGTTTCTCTTTTCTTGTTGTTTTGCTTTAAATTTTACTAAAACTTTTTTTTAAAAAAAGGAGAGATACTTGACTATGGAATTATTTGAACACGTGTCACACTATTGCCTGAATTCATATATTGTCGGGTAACCGGTGCAGTGCGCCGCAGAATTTTCTAGGGGCACCGCGAAAACTTTTGTATTTAAAATTTAAAATTGCTAGTGCTTTTGAACTTTTGGTTGATTAAAAAGATAATGTTTAAAAAATATATTTTATGTTGGATTAACAGAAAACATCTCGCTCACTGTATGGATAGAAGGCGGCGGAGCAAATATAGAACGAGAAAATACGAACGCTACAAACTCAGTAACAAGGCCGTCGAATCACTGTTACCATTTGGAAGCTCTTATCTCTGTGAGCAAGGTTTTTCAACACTTATGGAAACGAAGTCTAAGAAATGTGAGAGACTTCAAATGATCGACAAGGAAATGCGTGTCTGTCTTTCGAAAATTGATCCTTGCATCAATCTCATATGTACTGAAAAACAATCTCAACATTCACATTAATTAAATTTAAGATTTATCCTTTGATTCCTTTATTAATAAAATGTCTTTCAAACTTGTAAAATTAACTGTTTTTATTGGCGATTGTCCATAGATTGTGTCATCACGACTTTATTTATGGGTAGTCCCTCAGATGCGCCGCGAAAGAAAATTTTTGGACTTAGTGCGCCGCAACTCGAAAAAGGTTGCCTTTTGCTGATCTATGAAGTATGCTAAAGCTGCACAACCTTGGAAATTTTGGACAAACACAGCTACAATCGCATTCGGAATTGTCTGACATTCTTCTAGTTACATCTCATTTAACTATGCATTTATATGGACGATTACCTTCAGAATTTGGGGATAAATGCCACGGAGGTAAGTATTTAAATAAAAATAAATTAACATCGGCACGGTGGTGCAGTGAGTAGCGCTGCTGCCTCGCAGTAAGGAGACACGCGTTCGCTTCCCAAGTCCTCCCTGCGTGGAGTTTGCATGTTCTCCCCGTGTCTGCATGGGTTTCCTCCCACAGTCCAAAGACATGCAGTTTAGGTGCATTGGCGATCCTACATTGTGCTTGGCGTTTGGCTGGAAAAAGTCTCAGTCGGTGATGACAGATAGAAGCAATATCATATCGCTCTAAAAGGAGTATCGGCGAATCTTCGATTCAAAAAGACTTGCGGTTTCTGTAATGCGAAATGCACCGATTTTTCCAGTAGTAACTATTTAACAATATTATAGCAAGAAATGCATGCCTTTTGCATGGTTTAATTATACAACTTGATAAATAACATGTGGATTATGCAACATGAGTAACGTGGTTTTTCTTCATTTTTTCCATGGACGTATTTCACATCGTTTGCTGCTGCACACTGTTGCCTTATTTTACATTAAACCTTGTCCTCTCATTCTGCATGAAAACTGAGATTAAGAAGTTTTCTTGGCCATCACTACAAACTACATGGGGTAAGTATTATATTAAAAAAAAAAATTTGTGTGGAGTATTCCTTTAAAGGGATTATTTTGGTCAGTTATCTGAATACTTCACTAGGCATTATAGGCCGACCTAGGTCAACACAGCCTAATATACGTAATTCTGATTAAACAGTATTGGGAAACAAAAATGTTGTTACTTACCAGTCTGGAATGAGTTAACAGAGCATTTTGAAAGTCCTGGAGTTCTACGAAACCACAGAGGAGGACTTTGTGAATCAGTTTTGAAAGCCGGGCTCTTTGCTAAAATTTTAAAAAGTGAAATTTTCCATTAATCCTTGAAGAAATTAAGAAGACCCTAAAACCAAACTAATCTCACTGTGAAATGGGCATCATGAGGACGTCGGACACGGTAAGGATTCAGGGTCTCAATACAGGGAAGACAAGGGCGTTGAAACTGATGAGAAACTTAAACGCATGCAATCATTGCAATTTTATTAAAAGAAATTGAAAAATAAGTAATAAAAGCATCAATCAATTGTCCAAATACACTTGTTCCCCCTCCATTCAGGGTCACAAGCATATCTCAGCCTCTGACCAGTCATTGACATAACATAGAAATCTTTGAGATGTAAGAGAAAACGCAAAGACACCGACGGACGGGGAAACTCCAGGGAGTGAGAAGGCTGGGATTTGAACCCATGTTGCTGGAGCTGTGACACAACAGTGCTATTTACTGTACCTCTCAGGATACACTTTTCTATTTCATTATTTAAATTGCTAGACTGTAGTGTGTTGTTTTGAATGGTCATAACACACACATTTTATATTCATTCTGTAAATCCGTCAGGAGACTCAAATGGTCTTGAAATGATTTAAGCTCCACACGATAAAGTAAACGCTGACGTTACTCTCCTGATAATACCCTTAACTCACTGACCAAAAAGTGAGTTAAAGGTATTCCCTATGTTGAACTAACCTGATGTCTACTTACAAAAAATAAGCTTAGGATGGAGTGGACAACAGAGGATAAAAAACAGTCAGGCTTTCCAGCAAAAGTGGCTCCATTCACAATGGTGAATGTGCACCTTGAAGTACATTGGCTGTATTAATAACATGTTTCAAAACAAATGAGAGAGGAAAGGGGAGGTTCACGAACTGCAAAATTTGTCCCAATCCACTGAAAATATGAATAATGTTCTCAGAAAGGGACTCTCTTCAATGTAATTAAAATTTGGGTTGGATAAATGAAAGCCCTAACAAAGCAATACCATTAAATGCAAAAGTGTCATTATCAGCAAGGGCTGTGTTCAAAGTGGGAAACTGGATTGAACAGAATGGAGACCCCTGCACTAACCCGACCAATCAGTCAACCACTTATTCATTTAACCTTCTTAATGCTGATTATGGTCAGCAGTCAGGAAGCAACACTACATGGTGCACAACTCCATGACAGGCCTCATAAAATGAACGCGTGGGCTGGCAACAAATAATAAAGACTATATATATACACACACGCACTTAAGTTTAATACCCAGCTCTCCTCTGAATCGAATTTTAACGTGTTATTTATAATACAGTACTTTTAGTAATTGTTAGGATCAAAGATTTACCTTTACCTTAATTTCTATACTTTAAGATCGCTTTTACAATAATATTCTCAAACCTCCATTCAGTTTGGAGACTGCCTGTCCCAGCTAATTTGGGCACAAACAAAACTACCAATCCCGGAATGCGAGATACTCTCGAGTCAAATTATGCACACACACAAACACGCGCGATCACAAAGGGACTATTTAATATCGGCAATTAACGCAACCGGCATGTCTGTAACGATGTAGAATTAAGATCTGAACACCCGAAACGCACGCACATGGAGAAGTTTCACATTCCACAAAGACGGTGATCGAGTAGCGCGACTACCCGCTGAGTCACCACAAGGCCACCGTTCTCCAGAACTCATTCAAAGATTCCGCAAATAGGAGCTGCAGCCCCTCAGCCCACCTACTCTCCAGAATTTGCTCGAGGGGGAGAGGCAGCACAAGGCGGCTCATCGCGGTGGATTCACCATCCTGCGATCTCGTGGGGGACTTCAACTTCTGCTCGTTTCTCACCTGCTCCACCTGCAGTTATACACGCGCCAGTCACACAAAGATGAGCAAAAAGTGACACAAAACTAAAACCTAACAAAGAGCTAAAAGTACGCTGTGTGGTACCTGCGACTGAAAATATCCAAAGTAGATCTTACCTGCCAGAAAAAAAAAAAAAACAATAAATAAAAAAAGCCGTGAAGACACCGTTAGGGTACAGAGAAACTCCAGAAAGATGACTCTAAAATGCAAAGTACATTACTCTGTGAGGCTGGGGCATTACCAGGAAGTGGGAGTTTTCATATTTGAATGTCGCACAAATGCTGAAGTTAACTAAAGCGGAAAGAATGAAACCTGCAAAGGACTTTCAATTAGGCAATTCAAAAGAAAGCAAACTGTTGTCCTATGAAATAAGACTTTATAGTGCAACCTAATACTGTGCGTGATTAAACAAACTAAAAAAAAAAAAAGTAAACGTGCGTGGTGATGTTATTCTCGACCACGCCTGCTATCCAACAACCGTTAAAACTCGGGTAATCACTCAGAGGCTGTATAAAATCACCTATAGCGCCTTTTTGTATGAAAGTACATACTAGAAGCGTTTCATGAAATAATAATAATAACACCGACTTGATTAATCTGGTGGATTCGCTTCTGCATGAAGTCTCCCCGCACGTGCCCGCTATCTGTATGGAGTACACACGCTCTCCCCGGTTCTTTTGCGAGTAACACAACCAAAACACGAACCTGTGTGGTTATCCGCGCCGGGACACTCTAAGTGAGCTCAGTTGTGTGCGTGGAGTTGGGTCGGGAGGAGTCCTGGATCGTTTCGTCTTCCGTTTCAAAATAGAAAAATGCGTTGATATTGAAAAGATCTCGCTCTCACAAACATTTGAGGTGTAATTGCATCCTTTTCACTGGAAATTACATTTACCTGTGAGTAAAGTATGCAGCTATTCATATGTATACATTTGTTGTTGTTTTGTTCCGTATACGTTTAACACATGTAATACATGGCGCATATGTGTGTACAATGTATTCATAAAGATAGATAGATTGAGAGATAGAACTTTATTTGTCCTCAGGGGAAAATGTGGCTTTACATAAGCTCTTTAAATAAATAAATACATAAATATGTAGATACACAAGTAAATATGCACACACACTTTGGTCTGAACACACACCAGAGTGGCTTTAAAGCAAGATAATTTAAAAAAGGAAAGGTTGTGACTTGGCTGTCACAGTAGGCATTATACTGATGTATTGCTGTTGGTATAAAGGAGCCCCCCTCGTGTTTCTTGGCACACTTCTGCTGAATAATCCATTGGTCCTCAGTGTTGATGTATGAGGGAGAGGATGGGCAGCATTGTTCATAATGGTACTCAGTTTTGTCTTCATTCCATCTTCCATTACCTCCAGGGGATTGAGAGTACCTCCCATAATTAAGCCTACCCTTTTTTTCAGCTTATTGATTGGGTGGGCCTCTCTTGAATTGATGTCAACCAGCCCATCACAGCACTCCATAGAAAATTCCACTGGCCATCACAGATTTGTAGGAGATGTGAAGGATGTCACTGCTCACATTAAAGGAGTACTCCGGAAAATGAGCCTGGACTTGGCCAGACTCCAAGACCAGGCTGTTTCTCATGAGTTTGCATGCAGTTTGTGTGAGGAACTTTCAGATTTGGGTACGACTGCCGATCCTAATGTGATGTGGGAGACCTTCCATGACAAGACCATGAAGGTTGCTGAGGGCTGTGTTGGTGTTACCGGTGTTCCCAGAAGGAGGTGTTTCATCTTGCAGGATATCATCAAGAGGAGTCACAGCGCACGGCTCAATGGCAACCCTGGTCTATACCGGGAACTGAAAAGGACGGCTGCGAGGGCTCTGAGGGCAGATAAAGAGGCGTTTGATAGAGGAATCTGTGAGCAAGTGACACATCATCTGTGGTCTAGCGACCATGGCCAAAACATGCAAAATGCGTGCATTTTTTTGATAAATTATTATGAACAGTTACTTCCTGAAAACTCCACATTGAATGTAAACACGGAATATAATTGTGCCAGGTGACACTATTTTTATTCTGCTCTGCTTTGCTGTGTGTGGCTTCAAATGACAAACCAGGGATCTTCACTCTTGGTCCCGAAGGGCTGGCTACGTTTTATTATTATTATTTTTGTTCCAACCGGTTTATTAATCAAAAGACAATTCTTACTAGCAATCAAACTTGGTATTTAACTTTATGGCTCATTACTGCTTTTATTTATCCAAAGCATGTCTGAA